>NC_082708.1:95390643-95607601 GCF_030144855.1 Hypanus sabinus | reverse complement strand
GAGAGAGGGGGGAGACAGGGAGACAGAGAGAGCGGGAGACAGGGAGACAGAGAGGGGGAGACAGGGAGGCACAGAGCGGGAGAGACAGAGACACAGTGAAGGGAGACACAGAGACACAGTGAGGGGGAGAAACGGAGACACAGTGAGGGGGAGAAACGGAGACACAGTGAGGGGAGAAACGGAGACACAGTGAGGGGGAGACACTGAGACACAGTGAGGGGGAGACACGGAGACACAGAGAGGGGGAGACACAGTGGGGGAGACACGCAGACACAGAGAGGGGGGAGAAACAGAGACACAGTGAGGGGGAGACACGGAGACACAGAGAGGGGGAGACACGGAGACACAGAGAGGGGGAGACACAGTGGGGGAGACACGCAGACACAGAGAGGGGGAGACACGGAGACACAGTGAGGAGGAGACACGGAGACACAGTGGGGGAGACACAGTGAAGGGAGACACAGTGAGGGGAGATACAGAGAGGGGAAGCCACAGTGAGGGGGAGAAAGGGAGACTCAGTGAAGGGAAACACAATGAGGGGGAGACACGGTTACACAATGAGGGGGAGACAGGGACACACTGAGGGGGAGACAGGGAGACACAGCGAGGGGAGACACGGAGACACAGAGAGGGTGAGACAGGAAAACACAGTGAAGGGAAGCAGGATACACAGAGACGGGGAGACAAGGAGACACAGAGAGGGGGAGACAGGGAGACCCAGAGAGGGGGAGACAGGGAGACCCAGAGAGGGGGAGACAGGGAGACCCAGAGAGGGGGAGACAGGGAGACCCAGAGAGGGGGAGACAGGGAGACCCAGAGAGGGGCAGACAGGGAGACACAGTGAGGGGGAGACAGGGAGACACAGTGAGGGGGAGACACGGAGACACAGAGAGGGGGAGACACGGAGACACAGAGAGGGGGAGACACGGAGACACAGAGAGTGGGAGAAACGGAGACGCAGAGAGGGGGAGACACGGAGACGCAGTGAGGGGGAGACACGGAGACACAGAGAGGGGGAGACAGGGAGACACAGAGAGGGGGAGACACGGAGACACAGTGAAGGGAGACACAGAGACACAGTGAAGAGAGACACAGAGACACAGTGAAGGGAGACACGGAGACACAGTGAAGGGAGACACGGAGACACAGAGAGGGGGAGACACAGTGAAGGGAGACACGGAGACACAGAGAAGGGGAGACACGGAGACACAGTGAGGGGGAGACACGGAGACACAGTGAGGGGGAGACACGGAGACACAGTGAAGGGGAGACAGGGAGACTCAGTGAAGGGGAGACACGGAGACACAGTGAGGGGGAGACAGGAAGACACAGTGAAGGGAAACAGGGAGACACAGAGAGGGGGAGACAAAGAGACACAGAGAGGGGGAGACAGGGAGACACAGAGAGCGGGAGACAGGGAGACAGGGAGGCACAGAGCGGGAGAGACAGAGACACAGTGAAGGGAGACACGGAGACACAGAGAGGGGGAGACACAGTGAAGGGAGACACAGAGACACAGTGAAGGGAGACACGGAGACACAGAGAGGGGGAGACACAGTGAAGGGAGACACAGAGACACAGTGAAGGGGAGACACAGAGACACAGTGAAGGGGAGACAGAGAGACACAGTGAGGGGGAGACAGGGAGACACAGTGAAGGGGAGAAACGGAGACACAGTGAGGGGGACAAACAGAGATGCAGTGAGGGGGACAAACAGAGACACAGTGAGGGGGACAAACAGAGACACAGTGAGGGGGACAAACAGAGACACAGTGAGGGGGACAAACAGAGACACAGTGAGGGGGAGAAACGGAGACACAGTGAGGGGAGACACGGAGACACAGTGAATGGAGACACAGAGAGGGTAAGACAGGAAGACACAGTGAAGGGAAACAGAGAGACACAGAGAGGGGGAGACAAAGAGACACAGAGAGGGGGAGACAGGGAGACACAGAGAGCGGGAGACAGGGAGGCACAGAGCGGGAGAGACAGAGACACAGTGAAGGGAGACACGGAGACACAGTGAAGGGGAGACAGAGAGACACAGTGAGGGGGAGACAGGGAGACACAGTGAAGGGGAGACACGGAGACACAGTGAGGGGGAGAAACGGAGACACAGTGAGGGGGACAAACAGAGACGCAGTGAGGGGGAGACACGGAGACACAGTGAGGGGGACAAACAGAGACACAGTGAGGGGGAGAAACGGAGACACAGTGAGGGGGAGACACGGAGACACAGTGAGGGGGAGACACGGAGACACAGTGAGGGGGAGACACGGAGACACAGTGGGGGAGACACAGTGAAGGGAGACACAGTGGGGGGAGATACAGAGAGGGGAAGCCACAGTGAGGGGGAGACAGGGAGACTCAGTGAAGGGAAACACAATGAGGGGGAGACACGGTTACACAGTGAGGGGGAGACAGGGAGACACAGTGAGGGGGAGAAACGGAGACACAGTGAGGGGGACAAACAGAGACGCAGTGAGGGGGACAAACAGAGACGCAGTGAGGGGGACAAACAGAGACACAGTGAGGGGGAGAAACGGAGACACAGTGAGGGGGAGACATGGAGACACAGACAGGGGGAGACACGGAGACACAGAGAGGGGGAGAAACGGAGACACAGTGAGGGGGACAAACAGAGACGCAGTGAGGGGGACAAACAGAGACACAGTGAGGGGGACAAACAGAGACACAGTGAGGGGGACAAACAGAGACACAGTGAGGAGGAGAAACGGAGACACAGTGAGGGGAGACACGGAGACACAGTGAGGGAGCCACAGTGAAGGGAGACACGGAGGCACAGTGAAGGGGAGGCAGGGAGACACAGTGAGGGGAGACACGGAGACACAGTGAACGGAGACACAGAGAGGGTAAGACAGGAAGACACAGTGAAGGGAAACAGAGAGACACAGAGAGGGGGAGACAAAGAGACACAGAGAGGGGGAGACAGGGAGACACAGAGAGCGGGAGACAGGGAGACACAGAGAGCGGGAGACAGGGAGGCACAGAGCGGGAGAGACAGAGACACAGTGAAGGGAGACACGGAGACACAGTGAAGGGGAGACAGAGAGACACAGTGAGGGGGAGACAGGGAGACACAGTGAAGGGGAGTCACGGAGACACAGTGAGGGGGAGAAACGGAGACACAGTGAGGGGGACAAACAGAGACACAGTGAGGGGGAGAAACGGAGACACAGTGAGGGGGAGACACGGAGACACAGATAGGGGGAGACACGGAGACACAGAGAAGGGGAGACACGGAGACACAGTGAGGGGGAGACACGGAGACACAGTGGGGGAGACACGGAGACACAGTGGGGGAGACACAGTGAAGGGAGACACAGTGGGGGGAGATACAGAGAGGGGAAGCCACAGTGAGGGGGAGACAGGGAGACTCAGTGAAGGGAAACACAATGAGGGGGAGACACGGTTACACAGTGAGGGGGAGACAGGGAGACACAGTGAGGGGGAGACACGGAGACACAGCGAGGGGAGACACGGAGACACAGCGAGGGGAGACACGGAGACAGAGAGGGTGAGACAGGAAAACACAGTGAAGGGAAGCAGGAGACCCAGAGAGGGGGAGACAGGGAGACCCAGGGAGGCGCAGACAGGGAGACACAGTGAAGGGGAGACAGGGAGACACAGTGAAGGGGAGACGGAGACACAGTGAAGGGGAGACGGAGACACAGTGAAGGGGAGACACGGCGGCACAGTGAGGGGGAGACATGGAGACGCAGTGAGGGGGAGACATGGAGACGCAGTGAGGGGGAGACGGGGAGACACAGTGAGGGGGAGACAGGGAGACACAGTGAGGGGGAGACAGGGAGACACAGTGAGGGGGAGACACGGAGACACAGTGAGGTGGAGAAACGGAGACGCAAAGAGGGGGAGACACAGAGACACAGTGGGGGAGACACAGTGAAGGGAGACACAGTGGGGGGAGATACAGAGAGGGGAAGCCACAGTGAGGGGGAGCCAGGGAGACTCAGTGAAGGGAAACACAATGAGGGGGAGACACGGTTACCCAGTGAGGGGGAGACAGGGAGACACAGTGAGGGGGAGACAGGGAGACACAGATAGGGGGAGACACGGAGACACAGAGAGGGGGAGAAACGGAGACACAGAGAGGGGGACAAACAGAGACGCAGTGAGGGGGACAAACAGAGACACAGTGAGGGGGAGAAACGGAGACACAGTGAGCGGGAGACACGGAGACACAGTGGGGGAGACACAGTGAAGGGAGACACAGTGGGGGGAGATACAGAGAGGGGAAGCCACAGTGAGGGGGAGACAGGGAGACTCAGTGAAGGGAAACACAATGAGGGGGAGACACGGTTACACAGTGAGGGGGAGACAGGGAGACACAGTGAGGGGGAGACAGGGAGACACAGCGAGGGGAGACAATAAGACAGAGAGGGTGAGACAGGAAAACACAGTGAAGGGAAGCAGGAGACCCAGAGAGGGGGAGACAGGGAGACCCAGAGAGGGGGAGACAGGGAGACCCAGAGAGGGGCAGACAGGGAGACACAGTGAAGGGGAGACAGGGAGACACAGTGAAGGGGAGACACGGCGGCACAGTGAGGGGGAGACATGGAGACGCAGTGAGGGGGAGACATGGAGACGCAGTGAGGGGGAGACGGGGAGACACAGTGAGGGGGAGACAGGGAGACACAGTGAGGGGGAGACAGGGAGACACAGTGAGGGGGAGACAGGGAGACACAGTGAGGGGGAGACACGGAGACACAGTGAGGTGGAGAAACGGAGACGCAAAGAGGGGGAGACACAGAGACACAGTGGGGGAGACACAGTGAAGGGAGACACAGTGGGGGGAGATACAGAGAGGGGAAGCCACAGTGAGGGGGAGCCAGGGAGACTCAGTGAAGGGAAACACAATGAGGGGGAGACAGGGAGACACAGTGAGGGGGAGACAGGGAGACACAGTGAGGGGGAGACACGGAGACACAGCGAGGGGAGACACGGAGACACAGCGAGGGGAGACACGGAGACACAGCGAGGGGAGACAGGAAAACACAGTGAAGGGAAGCAGGAGACCCAGAGAGGGGGAGACAGGGAGACCCAGAGAGGGGCAGACAGGGAGACACAGTGAAGGGGAGACAGGGAGACACAGTGAAGGGGAGACAGGGAGACACAGTGAAGGGGAGACAGGGAGACACAGTGAAGGGGAGACGGAGACACAGTGAAGGGGAGACACGGCGGCACAGTGAGGGGGAGACATGGAGACGCAGTGAGGGGGAGACATGGAGACGCAGTGAGGGGGAGAAACGGAGACGCAGTGAGGGGGAGACACGGAGACGCAGAGAGGGGGAGACACGGAGACACAGTGAGGGAGAGACACGGAGACACAGTGAGGGAGAGACACGGAGACACAGTGAGGGAGCCACAGTGAAGGGAGACACGGAGGCACAGTGAAGGGGAGGCAGGGAGACACAGTGAGGGGAGACACGGAGACACAGTGAACGGAGACACAGAGAGGGTAAGACAGGAAGACACAGTGAAGGGAAACAGGGAGACACAGAGAGGGGGAGACAAGGAGACACGGAGGGGGGAGAAAGGGTGACACAGAGAGGGGGAGAAAGGGAGACACAGAGTGGGAGACGGAGACACAGAGCGGGAGAGACAGAGACACAGTGAAGGGAGACACGAAAACACAGAGAGGGGGAGACACAGAGACACAGAGAAGGGGAGACACAGTGAGGGGAAGACACGGAGACACAGTGAGGGGAAGACACAGTGAAGGGGAGACAGGGAGACACAGTCAGGGGGAGACAGGAAGGCACAGTGAAGTGGAGACACAGAGAACGGAGACACGGAGACACAGAGAGGGGGAGACATGGAGACACGGTGAGGGGGAGACACAGTAAGGGGGAGACAGGCAGACACAGAGAAGGGGAGTCACGGAGTCACAGTGAAGGGGAGACACGGAGTCACAGTGAAGGGGAGACACGGAGTCACAGTGAAGGGGAGACACGGAGTCACAGTGAGGGGGAGACACGGAGTCACAGTGAGGGGGAGACACAGTGAAGGGAGACACGGAGACACAGTGAAGGGGAGACAGGGAGACTCAGTGAAGGGGAGACACGGAGACACAGTGAGGGGGAGACACGGAGACACAGTGAGGGGATACACGGAGACACCGTGAACGGAGACACAGAGAGGGTAAGACAGGAAGACACAGTGAAGGGAAACAGGGAGACACAGAGAGGGGGAGACAAGGAGACACGGAGGGGGGAGAAAGGGTGACACAGAGAGGGGGAGAAAGGGAGACACAGAGTGGGAGACGGAGACACAGAGCGGGAGAGACAGAGACACAGTGAAGGGAGACACGAAAACACAGAGAGGGGGAGACACAGAGACACAGAGAAGGGGAGACACAGTGAGGGGAAGACACCGAGACACAGTGAGGGGAAGACACAGTGAAGGGGAGACAGGGAGACACAGTGAGGGGGAGACAGGAAGGCACAGTGAAGTGGAGACACAGAGAACGGAGACACGGAGACACAGAGAGGGGGAGACATGGAGACACGGTGAGGGGGAGACACAGTAAGGGGGAGACAGGCAGACACAGAGAAGGGGAGTCACGGAGTCACAGTGAAGGGGAGACACGGAGTCACAGTGAAGGGGAGACACGGAGTCACAGTGAGGGGGAGACACGGAGTCACAGTGAGGGGGAGACACGGAGGCACAGTGAGGGGGAGACACGGAGGCACAGTGAGGGGGAGACACGGAGGCACAGTGAGGGGGAGACACGGAGGCACAGTGAGGGGGAGACACGGAGGCACAGTGAGGGGGAGACACGGAGGCACAGTGAGGGGGAGACACGGAGAAACAGTGAAGTGGAGACACAGAGAACGGAGACACGGAGACACAGAGAGAGGGAGACATGGAGACAAGGTGAGGGGGAGACAGGCAGACACAGAGAAGGGGAGTCACGGAGATACAGTGAGGGGCAGACACAGTGAAGGGAGACACGGAGACTGTGAAGGGGAGAGCGAGACACAGAGAGGGGAGGGCACGCAGACAGAGGGGGGAAACACAGAGACACAATAAGGGAGACACGGACACACAGTGAGGAGAGACACGGAGAAACAGTGAGGGGGAAACACGGAGACACAGTGAAGGGAGACACAGAGAGGGGGAGACACAGAGAGGGGGAGCCACAGTGGGGGAGAAACGGAGACACAGTGAGGGGGAGACACGGAGACACAGTGAAGGGAGACACGGAGACACAGTGAAGGGGAGACACGGAGACACAGTGAGGGGGAGACAGGGAGACTCAGTGAAGGGGAGACACGGAGACACAGAGAGGGGGAGACACAGTGAAGGGAGACACGGAGACACAGTGAAGGGGAGACAGGGAGACTCAGTGAAGGGGAGACACGGAGACACAGTGAGGGGGAGACACGGAGACACAGTGAGGGGATACACGGAGACACCGTGAACGGAGACACAGAGAGGGTGAGACAGGAAGACACAGTGAAGGGAAACAGGGAGACACAGAGAGGGGGAGACAAAGAGACACAGAGAGGGGGAGACAGGGAGACACAGAGAGCGGGAGACAGGGAGACACAGAGAGCGGGAGACAGGGAGGCACAGAGAGCGGGAGACAGGGAGGCACAGAGCGGGAGAGACAGAGACACAGTGAAGGGAGACACTGAGACACAGTGAAGGGGAGACAGAGAGACACAGTGAGGGGGAGACAGGGATACACAGTGAAGGGGAGACACGGAGACACAGTGAGGGGGAGAAACGGAGACACAGTGAGGGGGACAAACAGAGACGCAGTGAGGGGGACAAACAGAGACACAGTGAGGGGGAGAAACGGAGAAACAGTGAGGGGGAGACACGGAGACACAGACAGGGGGAGACACGGAGACACAGAGAGGGGGAGACACGGAGACACAGAGAGGGGGAGACACGGAGACACAGAGAGGGGGAGACACGGAGACACAGAGAGGGGGAGACACAGAGAGGGGGAGCCACAGAGAGGGGGAGCCACAGTGGGGGAGAAACGGAGACACAGTGAGGGGGAGACACGGAGGCACAGTGAGGGGGAGACACGGAGGCACAGTGTGGGGGAGACACGGAGAAACAGTGAAGTGGAGACACAGAGAACGGAGACACAGAGAGGGGGAGACATGGAGACACAGTGAGGGGGAGACACAGTGAGGGGGAGACAGGCAGACACAGAGAAGGGGAGTCACGGAGATACAGTGATGGGCAGACACAGTGAAGGGAGACACGGAGACACTGTGAAGGGGAGATCGAGACACAGAGAGGGGAGGGCACGCAGACAGAGGGGGGAAACACAGAGACACAGTAAGGGAGACACGGACACACAGTGAGGAGAGACACGGAGACACAGTGAGGGGGAAACACGGAGACACAGTGTAGGGAGACACGGAGACACAGTGAAGGGAGACACAGAGAGGGGTGACACAGAGAGGGGAAACAGGGAGACACAGAGGGGAAACGGAGACACAGAGAGGGGAGACAGGGAGACACAGAGCGGGGGAGACAGGGAGACACAGAGCGGGGGAGACAGGGAGACACAGAGCGGGGGAGACAGGGAGACACAGAGCGGGGGAGACAGGGAGACACAGAGCGGGGGAGACAGGGAGACACAGAGCGGGGGAGACAGGGAGACACAGAGCGGGGGAGACAGGGAGACACAGAGCGGGGGAGAGACAGAGACACAGTGAAAGGACGCACGGACACACAGTGTGGGGGAGACACGGACACACAGTGAGGGGGAGACACGGAGACACAGTGAGGGGGAGACAGGGAGACACAGTGAGGGGGAGACAGGGAGACACAGTGAGGGGGAGACACGGAGACACAGTGAGGGGAGACACGGAGACACAGTGAACGGAGACACGGAGTCACAGAGAGGGTGAGACAGGAAGACACAGTGAAGTGAGACAGGAAGACACAGTGAAGGGAGACAGGAAGACACAGTGAAGAGAGACAAGGAGACACAGAGAAGGGGAGACAGGGAGACACAGAGCGGGAGAGACAGACACAGTGAAGGGAGACACGGAGACACAGAGAGGGGGAGACACAGTGAAGGGGGACACAGAGACACAGAGAAGGGGAGACACGGAAACACAGTGAGGGGAAGACACGGAGACACAGTGAGGGGGAGACACAGTGAAGGGGAGACAGGGAGACACAGTGAGGGGGAGACACGGAGGCACAGTGAGGGGGAGACACGGAGACACGGTGAAGGGGAGACACGGAGACACGGTGAAGGGGAGACACGGAGACACAGTGAGGGGGAGACACGGAGAAACAGTGAGGTGGAGACACAGTGAACGGAGACACGGAGACACAGAGAGAGGGAGACACGGAGACACAGTGAGGGGG
Organism: Hypanus sabinus; assembly: GCF_030144855.1. Lineage (NCBI taxonomy): Eukaryota > Metazoa > Chordata > Chondrichthyes > Myliobatiformes > Dasyatidae > Hypanus > Hypanus sabinus. The sequence goes on along the minus strand of NC_082708.1, from coordinate 95,598,211 downwards.
AGACATGGAGATACAGTGAGGGGCAGACACGGTGAAGGGAGACACGGAGACACAGTGAGGGGAGACACGGAGACACAGTGAGGGGGAGACACGGAGACACAGTGAAGGGGAGACAGGGAGACTCAGTGAAGGGGAGACACGGAGACACAGTGAGGGGGAGACACGGAGACACAGTGAGGGGATACACGGAGACACAGTGAGGGGATACACGGAGACACAGTGAGGGGGAGACACGGACACACAGTGAGGGGGAGACACGGACACACAGTCAGGGGGAGACACGGACACACAGTCAGGGGGAGACACGGACACACAGTCAGGGGGAGACACGGACACACAGTCAGGGGGAGACAGGGAGACACAGTCAGGGGGAGACAGGGAGACACAGTGAGGGGAGACACGGAGACACAGTGAGGGGGAGACAGGGAGACACAGTCAGGGGGAGACAGGGAGACACAGTGAGGGGAGACACGGAGACACAGTGAACGGAGACACGGAGACACAGAGAGGGTGAGACAGGAAGACACAGTGAAGTGAGTCAGGAAGACACAGTGAAGGGAGACAAGGAGACACAGAGAAGGGGAGACAGGGAGACACAGAGAGGGGGAGACAGGGAGATACAGAGCGGGAGAGACAGAGACACAGTGAAGGGAGACACGGAGACACAGAGAGGGGGAGACACGGAGACACAGTGAGGGGGATACACGGAGACACAGAGGGGGAGACATGGGGACACAGTGAGGGGGAGACACGGAGACACAGTGAGGGGGAGACATGGAGACACAGTGAGGGGGAGACAGGGAGACACAGTGAGGGGGAGACAGGGAGACACAGTGAGGGGGAGACAGGGAGACACACTGGGGGGGAGACAGGCAGACATAGTGAGGGGAGACACAGAGAGGGGGAGACATGGAGACACAGTGAAGGGAGTCACGAAGACACAATGAAGGGAGACACAGTGAGAGGGAGATAGGGAGACACAGTGGGGGGAGACACGGAGACACAGTGAAGGGAGGCAGGGAGACAGAGAGGGGGAGACAGGAATACACAGAGGGGGGGGGGAGACACAGTGAGGGAGACACGGAGACACAGTGAACGGAGACACGGTGACACAGAGAGGGGGAGACACGGAGACATAGTGAGGGGGAGACACGGAGACACAGTGAGGGGGAGACATGGAGACTCAGTGAATGGAGTCACGGAGATACGGAGAGGGGGAGACACGGTGACACGGTGAGGGGGAGACACGGAGAGGGGGGACACGGAGACGCAGTGAGGGAGAGACACAGAGACGCAGTGAGGGAGAGACACGGAGACGCAGTGAGGGAGAGACACAGAGACGCAGTGAGGGGGAGACACGGAGACACTGTGAAGGGAGACACAGAGACACAGAGAGGGGGAGACAGGGAGTGACAGTGAAGGAAGACACGGAGACACAGAGAGGGGGAGACAGGGAGACACAGTGAGGGGGAGACAGGAAGACACAGTGAGGTGGAGAAACGGAGACACAGTGAGGAGGAGACACGGAGACACAGTGAGGTGGAGAAACGGAGACACAGTGAAGGGAGACACAGAGAGGGGGAGACTGGGAGACACAGAGAGGGAGAGACACAGAGAGAGAGAGAGGGGGAGCCACAGTGGGGGAGACACGGAGACACAGTGCTGGTGAGACACGGAGACACAGAGAGTGGGAGAAACGGAGACACAGTGTGGGGGAGAAACGGAGACACAGAGAGGGGGAGTCACGGAGACACCGTGAGGGAGAGACACGGAGACACAGTGAGGGAGAGACACGGAGACACAGTGAGGTAGAGACACGGAGACACAGTGGGGGAGACACGGAGACACAGAGAGGGGGAGACACGGAGACACAGTGAGGGAGAGACACGGAGACACAGTGACGGGGAGAAACGGAGACAGAGAGAGGGGGAGACATGGAGACACAGAGTGGGGGAGACACGGAGACACAGAGAGGGGGAGACACGGAAACACAGTGAGGGGGAGACACGGAAACACAGTGAGGGGGAGACACTGAGACACAGTGAAGGGAGACACGGAGAAACAGTGAGGGGGACACACGGAGACACAGTGAGGGGGAGACGGAGACACAGTGAGGGGGAGACAGGGAGACTGTGAGGGGGAGACAGGGAGACATAGTGAGGGGAGACACAGAGAGGGGCAGACATGGAGACACAGTGAAGGGAGTCACGAAGACACAGTGAAGGGAGACACAGTGACAGGGAGATAGGGAGACACAGTGGGGGGAGACGGAGACACAGTGAGGGGGAGAAAGGTAGACATAGTGAATGGAGACACAGAGAGGGGGAGACACGGAGACACAGTGAAGGGAGACAGGGAGACATAGAGAAGGGGAGACAGGAATACACAGAGAGGGGGGGAGACAGAGTGGGGGGGAGACACAGAGAGGGGAAGACACAGTGAGAGGGAGACACGGAGACACAGTGAAGGGACACACGGAGACACAGTGAAGGGAGACACAGAGAGGGGAAACAGGGAGACACAGAGAGGGGAAACAGGGAGACACAGAGAGGGGGAGACAGGGAGACACAGTGAGGGGGAGACAGGGAGACACAGTGAGGGGGAGACAGGGAGACAGTGAGGGGGAGACAGGGAGACACAGTGAGGGGGAGACATGGAGACGCAGAGAGGGGGAGACACGGAGACGCAGAAAGGGGAAGACACAGTGAGGGGGAGACAGGGAGACACAGTGAAGGGAATCACAGAGAGACAGAGAGGGGGAGACACAGTGGGGGGAGACACAGAGAAGGGAAGTCACAGTGAGGAGGAGACACGGAGACACAGTGAACGGAGACACGGAGACACAGTGGGGGGAGACACAGAGAAGGGAAGTCACAGTGAGGAGGAGACACGGAGACACAGTGAACGGAGACACGGAGACACAGAAAGGGGGAGACGGAGACACAGAGACGGGGAGACACGGAGACACAGTGAAGGGGAGACAACAACATAGGTAGAAAAAGGGAGAAAGTTCTGAAAAAACGCAGAGTGAGGAAGGAAGCTGAAAAGATTGACTTCAAGGGTAGTAATCTGTGGATTGCTGCCTGTGCCATGCGACAGTGAGGATAGGAATAGAATGAGACAGATAAATGTGTGGCTGAAGAATTGGAAAAGGAGCAGGGATTCAGATTTCTGGATAATTGGGACCTCATCTGGGGCAGGAGTAAACTGTACAAAAGAGACATGTTGTACTTGAATCCGAGGGGCCCAATATCCTTGTGGGGAGGTTTACTAGAGCTGCTGGGAGTGCCAGGGGAATGGTTGCGCTGAGGATTAGCCAGCAGGTTTACATGATGTATGTAACATGAATGTAAGGAAAGACAAACTAATAATTGGATACAAATGCAAACGGATCAAAGAGTTAAAATGAACCACAGGGCCAAAATTCATAAGGGCAAAGAATGCAGGTTTGATGGTGCTGTATTTAAATGAAAGTAGCATTTGGAAGAAGGTGGACAAACTCAAGCGCACTTACAGCTTGGTCGGTATGATCTTGTGGGCACCACTGAGTGGAGGATGAAAAAAGACCATAGTTGGGAGTTTAACATCAAAGGATATACTTGGTGTCGGGTCACAAGAGAGGGAATTTGTTGAATGCCTATGAGACGGCTTTTTAGAGCAGCTCGTGCTCGAGCCAACTCAGGGAAAGGCTATCTTAGACTGGGTGTTGTGTAATAACCCAGATCTTTTCAGGGAGCTTAATGTAATGGAACCCTTAGGAGGCAGTGATCATAATTGATTGAATTCATACTGCAATTTGAGAGAGAGAAGCATAAACCACATGTATCAGTATTGCAATGGAATAAAGGGAATTACAGAGGCATGAGAGAGGAGCTTGCCCAGGTGGATTGGAGGAGGAGACTGGTGGGGGTGATGGCAGAGCAGAGATGGCAGCAGTTTCTGGGAAGAGTTCGCAAGGCTCAGGATAGAGTCCCACAGAAGAAGTCATTCTCAAATGGCAGGATTAGACAACCATGTCTGACAGGGGAAGTTCAGGACTGCATAAAAACCAAGAAAGGGGCATAAAAGTTAGCAAAAATGAGAGCAAGGTTGTCTGATTGGTAAGCTTTTAAAATCCAACAAAAGGCAACTAAAAAATTTAGAAGAAGGGAAAAGCTGAAATATGAAGGCAAACTAGCCAATAATATAAAGCAGGATACTAAAAGATTTTTGCAGTTACATAAAGGGAGGTGAGAGTTGATATTGGACCACTGGAGAGTGATGGTGGTGAGGTAGTAATGAGGGGACAAAGAAATGCCAGCTGAACTTAATGGGTACTTTGCATCATTCTTCACTGTGGAAGACACTAGCAGTGTGCCAGAGGTCTGTGACTGTCAGGGAGCAGGAGTGAGTGCCATTACTACTACAAAGGAAAAGGTGCTAGGCAAACTCAAAGGTTTTTAGGTGGATAAGTGACCTGGACCAAATGGACTACATCCCAGAGTCCTGAGAGAGGCTGCTCAAGAGATAACAGATGTGTTGGTCATGATCTCTCAAGAATCACTTGACTCTGGCATGGTCCCAGAGGACTGGAAGTTTGCAAATGTCACTCCACTCTTTAAAAATGGAGGAAAACACAAGAAAGGAAATTGTAGGCCTGTTAGCCTAACCTCAGTGGTTGGAAAAGTGTTGGAGTCCATGATTAAGGATGAGGTTTCAAAGTACTTGGAGAGTAATGATAAATAAGTCAAAATTAGCATTTGTTGTAAAGGGAAATCCTGCCTGACAAATCTGGTAAGAGTTCTTCGAGGAAGTAACAAGCAGGGTGGACAAAGGAGAGGCAGTGGATGTCATTTACTTGGGTTTTCTGAAGGCATTTGACAAGATGCCACACAGGAGGTTGCTTAATAAGATAAAATCCTATGGTATTATAGGAAAGATACTGGCATGGATAGCATGCAGGAGGCAGTGAGTGGGAATAAAGGGGCCTTTTCTGGTTGACTGCCAGTGACCAGTGGTGTTCCTCAGGGGTCAGTATTGGGACCGCTACTTTTCACTTTGTTTGTCAATGATTTGGATAATGGAATTGATGGCTTTGTGGCAAAGTTTGCAGATGTTACAAAGATAGGTGACAGACAGACAGGCATACTTTACTGATCCCGAGGGAAATTGGGTTTTGTTACAGTCGCACCAAGAATAGCGTAGAAATATAGCAATATGAAACCATAAATAATTAAATAATAATAGGTAAATAATGCCAAGTGGAAATTAGTCCAGGACCAACCTATTGGCTCAGGGTGTCTGACACTACGAGGAAGGAGTTGTAAAGTTTGATGGCCACAGGCAGGAATGACTTCCTATGACGCTCAGTGTTGCATCTCAGTGTAATGAGTCTCTGGCTGAATGTACTCCTGTGCCTAACAAGTACATTATGATGGGAGACGCTGTCCAAGATGCATAGCATACATTCCTTCTCGTTTGGAGAAGGAAGTTGGAGGATCAGAACGGGAGTGCGGCAGGAACCATCTTTAATTTTTCTTATTCTCAACGGAGTTAAGAGAGGCGGGACTGCGCAGGCGTGTGACGGCGGGTAGTGAAGCGGGGAAGATTTAAAAAGGGCAGAAATCCTGAATCGCTTTTTGTTTGGAGAAGGAGGTCGGAGGATCAGAATGGGAGTGCGGCAGGAGCCATCTTGAATTTTTCTTATTCTCATCAGAGTTAAGAGAGGCGGGACTGCACAGGTGTGTGACGGCGGACAATAAAGTGGGGAAGATTAAAAAAGTACACAGCCTTATACAGCGGGCAGCGTCGTTTGCAGGCAGTGGAGTGAGCTGGGAGCAGAGTGAAGGCTGAAGGGCTTGGGCTCAGCGGGGTGAGGCGGAAGCGAGCAAGGCAAGGTAGGTTTAGGTTTCAGTTTTTTTCCTGTTATTTGAGGAAAGGGGGAATTATGAGTGTGAGAGCAGCTTGTTGTTCTCGGTGTCGGATGTGGGAGGTCCTGGAGTCTACTAGCCTCCTGGACGTCCACATCTGCACCAGGTGCGCCGAGCTGCAGCTCCAAAGGGACCGTGTTAGGGAACTGGAGCTGCAGCTCGATGACCTTCCTCTGGTCAGGGAGAGTGAGGAGTTGATAGAGAGGAGTTACAGGCAGGTGGTCACACCAGGACCACACGAGGCAGACAAGTGGGTCACGGTTAGGAGGGGGAAGTGGAAGAGTCAGGTACTAGAGAGTACCCCAGTGGCTGTACCCCTTGACAATAAGTCCTCCTGTTTGAGTACTGTTGGGGGGGGGGGGGGAACAGCCTACCTAGGGGAAGCAACAGTGGCTGTGCCTCTGGCACAGAGTCTGGCCCTGGAGCTCAGAAGCGTAGGGAAAGGAAGAGGAAGGCAGTAGTTATAGGGGACTCGATAGTTAGGGGGTCGGATAGGCGATTTTGTAAACGCAATCAGGAAACCCGGATGGTAGTTTGCCTCCCTGGTGCCAGGGTCCGGGATGTTTCTGATCATGTCCAAGATATCCTGAAGTGGGAGGGTGAGGAGCCAGAGGGTGTGGTACATATAGGTACCAATGACATAGGTAGGAAAAAGGAAGAGGTCCTGAAAGGAGAATATAGGGAGTTAGGAAGGGAGTTGAGAAGAAGGATCACAAAGGTAGTAATCTCGGGATTACTGCCTGTGCCACATGATAGTGAGAGTAGGAATGGAATGAGGTGGAGGATAAATGTGTGGCTGAGGGATTAGAGCAGGGGGCAGGGATTCAAGTTTCTGGATCATTGGGACCTCTTTTGGGGCAGGAGTGACCTGTACAAAAAGGATAGGTTACACTTGAATCCGAGGGGGACCAATACCCTGGCGGGGAGATTTGCTAAGGCTACTGGGGAGACTTTAAACTAGAATGGTTGGGGGGTGGTAATCAATTTGAAGAGACTAGGGGAGAGGAGGTTAGTTCACAAATAGAGAAAGCTAATAGACAGTGTGTGAGGGAGGATAGGCAGCTGATAGAGAAGGGAAGCACTCAGACCAAAGATGTAGGGAAGAAGGAAGAAAAAGATAATAAAGTTGATTGCATTGTTAGGGATAAACAGAGAGGAAGAGGTGGAAAGTTTCTTAAATGCATCTATTTTAATACTAGGAGCATTATAAGAAAGGTGGATGAGCTTAGAGCATGGATTGATACCTGGAAATATGATATTGTAGCTATTAGTGAAACATGGTTGCAGGAGGGGTGTGATTGGCAACTAAATACTCTTCGATTTTGTTGCTTCAGGTGTGATAGAATCGGAGGGGCAAGAGGAGGAGGTGTTGCATTGCTTGTCCCAGAAAATATTACAGCGGTGCTTTGGCAGGACAGATTAGAGGGCTCATTCAGGGAGTCTATTTGGGTGGAATTGAGGAATGGGAAAGGTGTAGTAACACTTGTAGGGGTGTATTATAGACCACCTAATGGGGAGCAAGAAATGGAGGAGCAAATTTGTAAGCAGATAGCAGATATTTGTAGTTAAGCACAAGGTTGTGATTGTGGGAGATTTTAATTTTCCACACAAAGACTGGGAAGCCCATTCTGTAAAAGGGATGGATGGTTTGGAGTTTGTAAAATGTGTGCAGGATAGTTTTTTGCAGCAATACATAGAGGAACCAACCAGAGAAGGGACAGTGTTGGATCTCCTGTTCGGGAATGAGATAGATCAGATGACGGAGGTATGTGTTGGGGAGCACTTCGGGTCCAGTGATCACAACGCCATTCGTTTGAATATAATTATGGAGAAGGATAGGACTGGACCCAGGGTTGAGATTTTTGATTGGAGAAAGGCTAACTTTAAGGAGATACAAAAGGATTTAGAAGGAGTGGATTGGGACAAATTATTTTATGGGAAGGATGTAACAGAGAAATGGAGGTCATTTAAAGGTGAAATTTTGAGGGTACAGAATCTTTATGTTCCTGTTAGGTTGAAAGGAAAGATTAAAAGTTTGAGAGAGCCATGGTTTTCAAGGGATATTGGAAACTTGGTTCAGAAAAAGAGGGAGATCTACAATAAATACAGGCAGCATGGAGTAAATGAGGTGCTCGAGGAATAGAAAGAATGTAAAAAGAATCTTAAGAAAGAAATTAGAAAAGCTAAAAGAAGATATGAGGTTGCTTTGGCAAGTAAGGTGAAAATAAATCCAAAGGGTTTCTACAGTTATATTAATCGCAAAAGGATAGTGAGGGATAAAATTGGTCCCTTAGAGAATCAGAGTGAACAGCTATGTGTGGAGCCGAAAGAGATGGTGGAGATTTTGAACAATTTCTTTTCTTCAGTATTCACTAAGGAGAAGGATATTGAATTGTATAAGGTAAGGGAAACAAGTAGGGAAGTTATGGAAACTATGACAAATAAAGAGGAGGAAGTACTGGCACTTTTAAGGAATATAAAAGTGGATAAATCTCTGGCTCCTGACAGGATATTCCCTAGGACCTTGAGGGAGGTTAGTGTAGAAATAGCAGGGGCTCTTAAAGAAATATTTCAAATGTCAATAGAAACGGGGATGGTGCCGGAGGATTAGCGTATTGCTCATGTGGTTCCATTGTTTAAAAAGGGTTCTAAGAGTAAACCTAGCAATTACAGACCTGTCAGTTTGACGTCAGTGGTGGGTAAGTTAATGGAAAGTATTCTTCGAGATGGTATATATAATTATCTGGATAGACAGGGTCTGTTTAGGAATAGTCAGCATGAATTTGTGCGTGGAGGGTCATGTTTGACAAATCTTATTGAATTTTTTGAAGAGGTTACTAGAAAAGTTGATGAGGGTAAAGCAGTGGATGTTGTCTATATGGACTTCAGTAAGGCTTTTGACAAGGTTCCGCATGGAAGGTTAGTTAGGAAGGTTCAATCGTTAGGTATTAATATTGAAGTAGTAAAATGGATTCAACAGTGGCTGGATGGGAGATGCCAGAGAGAAGTGGTGGATAACTGTTTGTCAGATTGGAGGCCGGTGACTAGTGGCGTGCCTCAGGGATCTGTATTGGGTCCAATGTGGTTTGTCATATACATTAATGATCTGGATTATGGGATGGTAAATTGGATTAATAAGTATGCAGATGATACTAAGATAGGTGGCGTTGTGGATAATGAAGTAGGTTTTCAAAGCTTGCAGAGAGATTTAGGCCAGTTAGAAGAGTGGGCTGAATGAGGGCAGATAGAGTTTAATGCTGATAAGTGTGAAGTGCTACATTTTGGTAGGAATAATCCAAATAGGACATACATGGTAAATGGCAGGGCACTGAAGAATGCAGAAGAACAAAGTGATCTAGGAATAATGGTGCATAGTTCTCTGAAGGTGGAATCTCATGTGGATAGCGTGGTTAAGAAAGCTTTTGGTATGCTGGCCTTTATAAATCAGAGCATTGAGTATAGGAGTTGGGATGGAATGTTAAAGTTGTATAAGGCATTGGTAAGGCTGAATTTGGAGTATTGTGTGCAGTTCTGGTCACTGAATTATAGGAAAGATATCAACAAAATAGAGAGAATAAAGAGAAGATTTACTAGAATGTTACCTGGGTTTCAACACCTAAGTTACAGGGAATGGCTGAACAAGTTAGGTCTTTATTCTTTGGAGCGTAGAAGGTTGAGGGGGGACTTGATAGAGGTATTTAAAATTATGAGGGGGATAGATCGAGTTGACGTGGATAGGCTTTTTCCATTGAGAGTAGGGGAGATTCAAACAAGAGGACATGATTTGGCAGTTAAGGGGCAAAAGTTTAAGGGTAACACGAGGGGGAATTTCTTTACTCAGAGACTGGTAGCTGTGTTAAACGAGCTTCCAGTAGAAGTGGTACAGACAGGTCCGGTATTGTCATTTAAAGTAAAATTGGATAGGTATATGGACAGGAAAGAAATGGAGGGTTGTGGGCTGAGTGCAGGCCAGTGGGACTAGGTGACTGTGAGTGTCGGCACGGACTAGAATGGCTGAGATGGCCTGTTTCCATGCTGTAATTGTTATATGGTTATATGGCAACTTGGACAGCATCCTCTTTTCAGACATCACCAGAGAGTCCAGTTCCATCCCCACAACATTACTGGCCTTACGAATGAGTTTGTTGATTCTGTTGTTGTCTACTACCCTCAGTCTGCTGCCCCAGCACGCAACAGCAAACATGATAGCACTGGCCACCACAGACTCGTAGAACATCCTCAGCATCATCCGGCAGATGTTAAAGGGCCTCAGTATCTTCAGGAAATAGAGACGGCTCTGACCCTTCTTGTAGACAGCCTCAGTGTTATTTGACCAGTCCAGTTTATTGTCAATTCTTATCCCCAGGTATTTGTAATCCTCCACCATGTCCACACTGACCCCTTGGATGGAAACAGGGGTCACTGGTGCCTTTGCCCTCCTCAGGTCCACTACCAGCTCCTTAGTCTTCTTCACATTAAGCTGCAGATGATTCTGCTCGCACCATGTGACAAAGTTTCCCACCGTAGCCCTGTACTCAGCTTCATCAGATATTTATAAGTTAGAAATTTTTTACGTGATTTTTTAACCAAATTATCCCTCGGCCTGCTCTTTAAATTTGGCTTATGCTATTTTTCAGTTTAAACCTTTTCAAAAACAATTAATAGCTATCATTTATAAACAGTTAATGAATGCTCGCATGTCGCCTAATGATAGGGTTCAACACATCTGGGAAGTAGAACTTCAACATTCACTTTCAAACAATCAATGGAGTAAAATTTATTATTTAGTCAATAATTCATCTATCTGCGCATGCTATATCTTAATTCAGTTTAAGATAGTACACAGGGCCCATATGTCCAAAGATAAATTGGCGCATATTTTTCTAATATAAGCCCTATCTGTGACAGATGTTGTTGTTGTTGTTCGTCCTTCGGAGTCGAAGACGACCACTATTTCTGTCAGGTGGAGGGTTTGTGACTGTGGGTCCGGAGGTGACTGGTGAGGCCAATCCGGGCCCTGAAAGCTCGCCCACATGTGGGACACATGAGGGTAGGTGGTGTAGTGGAAGTGGAGGTAGTTCGAGCCCTGCGCATGGCGCGTTTCCTCTGAGCCTTTGCGGTGCGTCTGATTTCTGCAGCATACGCTCCTCTAGTGGTCCTGCTCCACCAGGCTGGGCAGTCCAGAGCAAGCGATTCCCAGCTACTGGGATTGATGCTGAGGTCTTTGAGGGACATTTTGAGGCAGTCTTTGAAACGTTTCTTCTGCCCTCCAACTGAGTGCTTGCCCTGGCTCAGCTCTCCATTCAGCAGCTGTTTTGGTAGTCGACTGTCAGACATCCTGACGACATGGCCAGCCCATCTGGCTTGGGCTTTCTGTAGGAGGGTGTAGACGCTGTGGGTGCTAGCCGGCTCCAGGACCTCCCTGTCTGGGACTTTGTCCTGCCATTGTACATGGAGAAGTCTGCAGAGGCAGCTCAAGTGGAAGTGATAGAGCTGTTTAGCGTGTCTACTGTAGACAGTCCAGGTCTCACTGGCATAGAGGAGGGTGGTGAGAACCACTGCTCGGTAGACCTTCAGCTTGGTGGTAAGGCTGAGTCCTCTCTGCTCCCATACATTCTCACGGAGTCTCCCAAAGGCGGCACTGGCTTTGGCAATTCTGTTGCTGATCTCTGCATCTACGTTCACCATTCGTGATAGAGTACTGCCCAGAAAAGTAAAGCTGTCCACTGCCAGTAGCTTCTGCCCCTTTACTGTGATGTGTGGTTCCTGGTAGGGCTTTCCGGGTGCGGGCTGGTACATAACTTCGGTCTTTTTGGTGCTGATTGTAAGTCCAAAGTTGTCACAGGCTCATGAGAGGCAGTCCATTTCTCGCTGCATCTTCTGCTCTGTGCTGGCGTTGAGGGCACAATCATCAGCGAATAAGAGGTCTCTGACAACAGTTTCCTTTACCTTTGTAACAGCCTGTAGACGCCGGAGGTTGAATAACCCACCGCCAGTCCTGTATCTGACATGTATAGCATCCTGACAATCGCAGAAGGCATCATTCAGCAGAGCAGAGAAGACCATGCTAAAGAGTGTAGGGGCAAGAACGCATCCTTGCTTCACACCGTTCGTCACTGGGAAGGCTTCTGACTCGTCACCATCATCCAAAACTTTCACCATCATGCCATCATGGAACTGCTGAACAATCGTGATGAACCTACTAGGGCAGCCAAACTTCTCCATTATCTTCCATAAGCCATCTCTGCTGACCGTATCAAATGCCTTGGTCAGATCGACGAAGGTCATAAAGAGGTCGCTGTGCTGCTCTTGACATTTTTCCTGGAGTTGGCGTGCGGCAAATACCATGAGATGCAGTCTATTCTACCGCTCTCGAACACCTCGGACCAGCAATCCGTAGACATCAAGACTGGTTCGATGAGAATGACGAGGAGTTGCAGGCACTGTTGTCAGAGAAACACCAACTGTTCAGAGCACACCAGAACGATCCCACATCACAAGCAAAGATGGATGCCTTCGCCAGTGCAAGACAAAGTGCAGAAGAAACTCTGTGAGACACAGGATGTCTGGTTCAGCAATAAGGCCGATGCGATCCAGGGCTACGCAGACAGTCATGACACCAAGCGTTTCTACGACGCTTTGAAGGCTATGCATGGACCTCAGTCCTCTGGCTCCTCCCCCCTCCTCAGTGGAGATGGGACTCGGCTGCTGACAGAGAAAAAGCAGATTTTGGAGAGATGGGCTGAACACTTCAACCAGGTCCTCAACCGCCCTGCCAAAATCAATGATGAGGTCATTGCTCACCTAACTCAGGTGGAGATCAACCTGGACCTTGACAACCTCCCCACAGAAGAAGTCAGAAAAACCACCAGGCAATTTTGTTGTAGCAAAGCACCAGGATCAGATGCAATCCCTGCTGAAGTCTACAAAGCAGGAGGCCCATTCACGATGCAGAAGCTGACTGAGCTCTTCCAGTCTATGTGGAATGAAAGAAAGGTCCCGCAACAGTTGAAAGATGCCAGCATAGTCCACATCTGCAAGAGGAAAGGCAACCACCAGTCTTGTGACAATCACCGAGACATCTCCCTCCTGTCCATAGCTGGGAAGATCTTGGCTCACGTCCTGATTAATCGCCTTCTCCAACACCTTGAGCAAGGTCTCCTCCCAGAAAGCCAGTGTGGCTTCCGTGCAGAGCGTGGAACTGTGACAGATGTAACGTAGAACTGGCTACTCTAACTCATATGTTTTGGTCATGTGTAAGTTTAAAGAATTTTTGGAGGGATGTGTTTGGAATATTATCTAAAGTTATAGATGTGGATATTCAACCTAATTCACTTATAGCAATTTTTGGGATTATTCCAGAGGAAGGAAGCAAAGTGTCTGCTTCCGCTCAACATGTGATAGCTTTTTCAACTTTACTGGCAAGGAGAGCTATCTTGCTACACTGGAAAGACTCTAACCCACCCACTGTTTTTTATTGGCTCTCCTCCATTATGTCATGTCTAAGCTTGGAGAAAATTAAAAGCCAGACATTTGATAGATCCTTTAATTTTCAACAGGTCTGGCAACCCTTTATTCAATATTTTCACATTCTCCCTCTCCCTCGAAAATCTTTATCCTTGAAGGTTCGGAGATGACTGGAAGGATGGTTTTTTTTTCTCTCTCTTTTAAAATTTTACCCTCAATTGGACTGCCCAATCTTTCTTTTTCTTTCTTTTTTCTTTCTTTTTTTTGTTTCAGTTTAGTTAGTGGGGGGGGGGGGTTTCCTTAATCAAATAAAATTTCCAATCTTTTTTTATGATTGCTATGAGGAGTTGTAGTTTTTTTGACCATTGTATATATAACAGCATAATATTTTACTTATTTCATTTTGACATTATATACTTGTTTTTTTTATTGCTGTTTATATGTCTTTTATATTATCTGTTTGCTAAACTCCTCCTCTGATTTGTATATTCTTTATTTGAAAATCAATAAAAAGATTAAAAAATGAAATGAAGAATACAATTCTGAATATCTAACAACTGATTCCTTTTGTCTTCTTATTCAATACTGGGAGAGTTGAACACAGCCTGTGCATTTCACATTCATTAAGCCTTAAACCAAGTAAGAATTTTGTGAAGCAGTGAAAAATTACTACTTGAAAAACAAATTTCTCTGCACACTATTTTCATTTCCATTGCATTCTAACATCTCAAGTGCCCTGTCCTCAGCTCGCTGTCACTTTTCAACATTTCAGCAAAGAATGGATTCACTAGTAAGCCAATATTGTGAGATGGGAAAGAGCAACTGCTTTCCTTCACTTATCTAATGTTAACCTTATCTTTGGAGAGTCAAACTACACCAGGGATAATCAGTGGCACAGTCATGAAAATTACCAGACTTGGCAAACATCTCTCTTCAGTTTCACACTTCACAAGAAGGCCTACTTCAGTGACTGTGAGGCACCTTGACATGACTATGGTCCTGAAAGGAGCTTTATAAATATATCTTTAGGGATACAATAAACACCTGACTTCCACTGAGGGTATGGTTGTGCTTGCTTTTGAAATACCTCTCAGGATTATAGGACATGCACTGGAACACCCTATGAAATGCTCTGCGAATCCACTTAAGTAATTTGTTGAAGGTTCCAGTGGAAATTGAAAACTGTTATTTGCAGGCCAAAAATTATCTACTTCTCAGCTTAAGGATGCTTTCCAAGAACGGTTTAATTCTCTAATTCATTAACTCATTCAATACATTCACATCCAAAATCTCCAATAGCCACTTGAAGATAATTTATAGTTACAAATAAATTAGGAAAGTGCATTATAACGAATACGGCAAGCCAACAATTAGAAAGCAACAAGCATTTCTTTAGGTCATTTTAAGTCCACATACCTTCCCAAATATTTCAATAGAGGGATTACAATAAGTGCCCCAAATAGACCACCGATGGCATTAATGGAGATGGTTACAGACCAAAGAAGGGTTAGCGATTTGGTTTCTATTGCTGTTCCAAAGTGCCTTATCCATGATTCATTGCAAAAGCTTTTAACAAACTGAAAGAAAAGAAAAGTACATCACTAAGTATTTTTTTAAAATCACATAGCAAATTAATCCAACCAACACTGATTATTCAGTATGTTCATTTTGTATTTCCTACAAAGGAATAATGTTGTAAATCTGCAATTCAGAACTTTAACCGCACTAAATATCAATCAATTTTCAATCTTCACTTTTTGCCAAAATTTCCAAGAGCAACTAAGTCACTTTTATTTACACCTTAAGGAACACAAAAGGTATTTAAACTGAAAATCCAAGTTGTGGTATGAATAAAATTTTAGTAACAGACGACTGAACAACCTCTTCAACAACAAAAACTGTGTTATGAGTATATATCATTCTCTCAGAAAAATCATTTTAAGTTCAGTTGTCTCAAAATTCATTAGTCACTTCAAGTGCACTGTGCATAATTATCTGTAAATTGTTATGGACTTAGAATTATTGGAATCAGACTTGGAATCAGAATTAGAATTATTATCACTGGCCTGTCACAGAATGTACTGTTCAGTAGCAGTACATTGTAATACATAATCTAACTGAATTACAGTAACTTACAGTAACATACCGCACCAAATCTCATCAAACTCCTAATGAAATATAGCTGCTAACATGTCTTCTTTGTAACTGCATCAATATATTGGGCCCAGAATAGATCCTCAGAGATATTGCACCCAGGAACTTGAAGCTACTCACCCTTTCCACTTCTGATCCCTCTTTGCAGACTGGTACGTGTTCCCTCGTCTCATCCTTAAATCCACAATCAGTTCCTTAGTCTGATTGACATTGAGTGTAAGGTTGTTGCTGTGACATCACTTAACTAGCAGATATATCTCGGTGTTGGCACGTGGTCTAGTGGATAAGGCATCGGTCTAGTGATCTGAAGGTCACTGGTTCGAGCCTCAGCTGAGGCAACATGTTGTGTCCTTGAGCAAGGCACTTAACACATTGCTCTGCGATGACACTGGTATCCTGGGTCCTAGTGCCCTTCCCTTGGGCAACATCGGTGGTGTGGAGTGGGGAAGGCTTGCAGCATGGGCAACTGCCGGTCTCCCATACAACTCTGCCCAGGTTTGCGCCTTGGAAACCTTCCAAGGCACAAATCCATGGTCTCACAGGACTAATGGATGCCTATATCTCAATCTCGCTCCTGTATACTTTCTCATCATTATCTGAAATTCTGCCAACAACAGTTTGTATTGTCAGCAAATCTATAGATGGCATTTGAGCTGTACCTAGCCACAGAGTCATGGGTGTAGTGAGAGAACAGGAGTAGTCCCAGCACAAATTCCTGAGGTGCACCACTGTTGATTGTCAGCAGGGTGGAGATGTTATTTCAATTTCGCACAGAATGCTGTCTTCTGGTGTGAAAGTTGAGGATCCAGTTGCAGAGGGAGGTACAGAGGCCCACGTTTTGCAGCTTTTTGATCAGAACTGTAGGAATAATGGTGTTAAACACTGAGCTGTAGTCAATAAACAGCACCTTGGCGTAATTATTAATATTGTCCAGGTGATCCAAGGCCACATGAAAAGCCAATGAGATCACATCCACTGTCGACCTGTGGTGGCAAATGACAATTTGCAATGGGTCCAGGTCCTTCTAGCCATAATTAACCTCTCAAAGCACTTCATCACCATAGCTGTGGGTGCTATGGCAGCTCACCCTGCTCCTCTTGGGTACTGGTATAAATGCTGCCCCTTTGAAGCAACTGCAGCAATGAGAGATTGAAAATCTTTGAACACACGTGCCAGTTGGTTGGCACAGGTTTTCAGAACCCTGCCAGGTACACCATCTGGGCCTGTGAATCTCAGGATTCACTTTCTCAAAAGACATTCTGAGCTCGGCCTCCGAGACAGACGATCACAGGGTCACCAGGTGCTGCAGGGATCCTCATAGCCGTATTTTATTCTCCCTTTTGATTTACCAGTCAAGATGCCACCTGCTCCTCTGATCAACATCTTCTGAATAGACCATATATTTCACTTCTTTTGTTTTTTGTCTTGGAAGTGATTCTGGAACTGGTGGAGCCAGTGATTTGCTCTTTGAAGATTGTTTGGATGTTCCAGTACTCTGCTGTCTCTGAGAGGCAGCAGCAGCGTGTGGGAACATCGTGCCAAGAAGGCTGCGGGGCAGGACACAAGCCAAAGTTGGGACTCCATCTCACCGATTAAAGCTTGCATTGTGCATTGATTAAAGTAATGAGGGAGATGCAAATACAGAAGGTGAGCACAGGCTGCAAGCTTTTTGATCACTATGGATTGATCTGCAAAGCAACCAGAGGGGGAGGGTCCTGCTGCTGTGGCTAGAGAACGTTGCCCAGGTTTTCTGCGTTTTGGATGTGGACTTGGACTACAGACTTTTCCCAGTCTTATAGTTTTTTGTATTCTGTGTTTTTCCACCTGATCTTTCTCTTTTTTTTGTGGGGGTGGAGATTTAGGGAATAATGTGCCTGTTCCATTTTGTTTGCTTTTTCTGCTGGAGGGGTTTTGGGGTTGATGATCATGCTGCCTTTCTTTTCTTTCTTGGTTTCATGGCTAGCTGGAGAAGAAGAATTTCAGAGCTATGTACTGTAATCAATGAACCTTTGAACCTTTCAAACTGTGTATAAAAGGTGTTAGCTCATCTGGGAGTGAAGAATGGAGATCTTATGCAAATGTAAGGTGGATTCCCTCAATGAAAAAGCCTAAGCATGGCTTTGTTTAATGTGCAGAGGCTGATGCCACCACATGGTCCTTGACTGACCGTGTCAGGTCCAGTGGCATGGAATGCAAGATGACTGGGGACCCTACAATGCCATTGTAATGAGTCATCATTTTAACCAGCTCCACCTTGGTTGGATCCCCCCTTGAGCTTACTGCCATGGGTGACCCTGCCAGGAGTTAAATGCCAGATGGCTGAAGTCCAAACGGTATCATTCTCAGGATCTCACAAGCCTCTCCACCATGGCAAGGTAATGATCCTCGAAATATAAAACTGTGACATACTCCTAAACTTAATGAATAGCAGAGTACCAAACACCTCCTTTACCATCTTATCCACCCGAGATGCTATTTTCGGTGAACTGTGGATTTATGCTCCTAGCCATTTATGTTCCACCATATTCCCCTGGACACTGAACTACCCTGGTTTGTAGTTCACAATGAATCCCATAAGCAAGCTCCAAATCTAACTTACAATAGTATTATCTTAACTTTTATTATTTATTTTCAGGACACAAACGTCTCAGGCAAGGCCAGCATTTAATAGTCTAAGATGGTAGTAAATAATATCTACACTTTCGCTCTCTCCCTGTAACTTCAAGATAGCATGTTTTTATCCCTTTCCCAGTTCTGATTCAAGGTCTTTAGATCTCAAACATTAACTCATTTATTCCTTCCATAGATCCTGCCTGACCTGTTGAGTTTTTACAAGATTTTCTGTATTGTTTATTTGAGTTTTCTATCTGCAATTTTTGTCAATGCCAAGGGCAAACTGGGATTGAACTACTTCTTTTCCAGGACTGAACATCAGACTAAGATAAGAGAGGTCATCAGTCTTTTCCTGAGGGTGGTAATATCAAATACTATAGACAGCCTTTCCCAACCTATTTGTCCTGGGGGAACCCTTGAAATAATTTTCAGGTCTCAAGGAACCCCTGTGTAAAAATTACTATATCCAGAGCTCACAGTACATTAGCATGATCAGTAAGTTGTAGATATAATAATCCAAAAATAATTGTCAATGCTCTTTTGAGTAGAGACTGAATTTTTAGCCAACCTTTCTTGAAAACAAACAGGTGGTTAAGCTTAGCTTACCTTTCTTGAAATGTCTTTCTCATTTCCTTTCATAAATCTTAAAAACTCATAATGCAAACATAACAAATTTCTGTTAAATAACTAGCTTAAGCCAAAATGGAATTTAATATTCCTAAAGTATTTAATTTAAATAAAAGTTGTAAATGGATTTTAATTAATGCTATTTATAAGATGAAAATGTATTGATATGTTGAATAGTAAAGTTACCAACTACCACAAGCCACAACAATATAAATGAAAATATAGCACAAGACACATTTATACAAGACTTTGCAAAACGCATTTCTTACTAGGTAACATGATCAGGCTCAAATATAGGCCCAGCATGTCAAAGCAGTGCTTCTTTATTGCTGCACAAATACTCAGTTCAGGGCCAAACTTGAGATAAGGACACACGGATTTCACCTTCAACCAAAATGAAATGATTTCTATCCTTACTCTTGATGCTTGTTAAACACATGTAAGAAGTTGAAACTGCAGAAAACCGTTCATTGCTTTGCTATAAATGACAGGACACTCTTCTTTCACAGAAATCCAGAACATGTCCAGGTCAGGTCAGTAAATCTCATTTTGAGTGCACATTCAGAGGGCAGCTGACAGAGTTCTTCATCTTCTCTCAAACTCACGTTCTCAGGTTGAGCAGAAGATTCAGAGAAAGGGCCCCTCACTCAGTCAATCACTGGTGTTGAAAGGGAGGGAAAATACTCTTCTATTTTGTTCTACAGTTCTTCCAGGTGGATTTCAATAAGACTCGAGACTCTCTGATATCCTTCCTCACTCTCAAGCTCAAGCAGCAGTTGATTCCCTCTCGAGCATTTCTTGATTCCCTTTTGCAACATGATTTTTCCAAAGATTGTTTCCTTTGAAATCCAAGAACCTTGACACTTGCAGTCAAAACATTTTCTCCAAGGCCTTTCAGAGATTGGTTCAACTAGTTCAAATAATGAAAAATGTCTGCGAAGTAGGCTAGTTTCAGCAGCCAGTAAGTTGGGGGAGCTAATTCAGGAGGGAGAGGCTGCCATCACAGCCCAAGATGAGCAAGTCCATTCAATGCTCAGAAAACACATTTCATGCTCCTCATCAACAACAGCCTGTGTAATACATCATTCACCAATGATGAACCTACCATCCTCATCAACAACAACCTGTGCAATACAGCATTCACCAGTTATCAACCTACCGTCTTCCCCTCTCTGTATTACAATATTCACCAATTATCAACCTACTGTCCTCCCCTCTACGTAATACAACATTCACCAATTAACAGCCTACTGTCCTCCTCTCTGTGCAATACAGCATTCACCAATTATCAACCTACCGTCTTCCGCTCTCTGTATTACAACATTCACCAATTATCAGCCTACCGTCCTCATCAACAAACTGTATAATACAACATTCACCAATTATCAACCCACTGTCCTCATCAACAAACTGTGTAATACAGCATTCACCAATTATCAACCCACTGTCCTCATCAACAAACTGTGTAATACAACATTCACCAATTATCAACCTACCGTCCTCATCAACAGCAATCTGTGTAATACAGCATTCACCAATTCTCAGCCGACGGTCCTCATCAACAACAACCTGTTGAATACAGCATTCACCAATTATCAGCCTACCGTCCGCATCAACAACAACCTGTGTAATACAACACTCACCAAATATCAGCCGATGGTCCTCATCAACAACCACCTGTGGAATACAGCATTCACTAATTAACAGCACACTGTCCTCCCCACTGTGTAATACAACATTCACCAATTATCAGCATGCAGTCCTCATCAACAACAATCTGTGCAATACAACATTCAGCAATTATCAGCATACTGTCCACCCCTGTGTAATACAACATTCACCAATTATCATCCTATCGTCCTCATCAACAACCACCTGTGCAATACAGCAGTCACCAATTATCAATCTACTGTCCTCCTCTCTCTGCAATACAACAATCACCAATTATCAACCTACTGTCCTTCTCTCTGTGCAATACAACACTCATCAATTATCAACCTACTGTCCTCCTCCCTCTGCAATACAACACTCATCAATTATCAACCTACTGTCCTCCTCCCTCTGCAATACAACATTCACCAATTATCAACCTACTGTCCTCCTCTCAGTGCAATACAACATTCAGCAATTATCAGCCCAGTGGCCTCCTCTCTGTGCAATACACTACTCACCAATTATCAACCTGCTGGCCTCCCCTCTGTGTAATACAAACATTCACAAATTATCAGCCTACTGTCCTCTCCGTACAACACAGCTTTCACCAATTATAAACCTACCGTCCTTATCAACAACAACCTGTGTAATACAACACTCACCAATTATCAACCTACTATCCTCCTCTCTGTGTAATACAGGATTCACCAATTATCAGCATACTGTCCTCCCCTCTGTACAATACAACACTCACCAATTATCAACCTACTATCCTCCTCTCTCTGCAATACACTCACCAATTATCAACGTACTGTCCTCCTCTCTGTGCAATACAACATTCAACAATTATCAGCCGACTGTCCTCCTGTCTGTGCAATACAACACTCATCAATTATCAACCTGCTGGCCTCCCCTCTGTGTAATACAACATTCACCAATTATCAGCCTAATGTCCTCCTCTCAGTGCAATACAACATTAACCAATTATCAGCATACTGTCCTCCTCTATGTGTAATACAAAATTCAACAATTATCAACCTACCGTCCTCATCAACAACCACCTGTGCAATACAACATTCACCAATTATCAACCTACTGTCCTCCTCTCTCTGCAATACAACACTCACCAATTATCAACCTACTGTCCTCCTCTCTCTGCAATACAACACTCACCAATTATCAACCTACTGTCCTCCTCTCTGTGGAATACAACACTCAACAATTATCAACCTACCATCCTCCCCTCTGTACAACACAACATTCACCAATTATCAACCTACCGTCCTCATCAACAACAACCTGAGGAATACAGCATTCACCAATTATCAGCCTACAGTCCGCATCAACAACAATCTGTGTAATACAACACTCACCAAATATCAGCCGACGATCCTCATCAACAACCACCTGCAGAATACAGCATTCATGAATTATCAGCCTACCGTCCTCATCAACAACAACCTGTGCAATACAGCATTCACCAATTATCAACCTACTGTCCATCCCTCTGTGTAATACAACATTCACCAATTATCAGCCTACTGTCTTCCTCTCCGTACAACACAGCATTCACCAATTATCAACGTACCGTCCTCATCAACAACAACCTGTGTAATACAGCATTCACCAATTATCAACCTACCGTCATCAACAACAACCTGTTTAATACAGCACTCACCAATTATCAACCAACTGTCCTCCCCTCTGTGTAATAAAACATTCAACAATTATCAGCCGACTGTCCTCCTCTCTGTGCAATACAGCATTCACCAATTATCAACCTGCTGGCCTCCCCTCTGTGTAATACAAACATTCACAAATTATCAGCCTACTGTCCTCTCCGTGCAACACAGCTTTCACCAATTATAAACCTACTGTCCTTATCAACAACAACCTGTGCAATACAGCATTCAACAATTATCAACCTACTATCCTTCCCTCTGTGTAATACAAAACTCACCAATTATCAACCTACCGTCCTTTCAACAACAACCTGTGCAGTACAGCATTCACCAATTATCAACCTACTATCCTCCTCTCTGTACAATACAACATTCACAAATTATCAACCTACTGTCCTCCACTCTGTGTAATACAACATTCACCAATTATCAGCCGACGGTTCTCATCAACAACAACCTGGGGAATACAGGATTCACCAATTATCAGCCGACGGTCCTCATCAACAACAATCTGTGTAATACAGGATTCACCAATTATCAGCATACTGTCCTCCTCTCTGTACAATACAACACTCACCAATTATCAACCTACTGTCCTCCTCTCTCTGCAATACAACACTCACCAATTATCAGCCTACTGTCCTCCTCTCCGTGAATCGCAGCATTCACTAATTGTCAAACTGCCGTCCTTATCAAGTACAACCTCTGCAGTACAGCATTCACCAATTATCAACCTACTGTCCTTCCCTCTGTATAACACAACACTCACCAATTATCAACCTACTGTCCTCCTCTCTATGCAATACAACACTCATCAATTATCAACCTGCTGGCCTCCCCTCTGTGTAATACAACATTCACCAATTATCAGCCTACTGTCCTCCTCTCTGTGCAAAACAGCATTCACCAATTATCAAACTACTGTCCTCCCTTCTGTGCAATACAACACTCAACAATTATCAGCATACTGTCCTCCACTCTGTGCAATACAACACTCATCAATTATCAACCTACTTTCCTCCTCTCTCTATAATACAGCACTCACCAATTATCTACCAACTGTCCTCCGCTCTGTGCAATACAACACTCACCAATTATAAACCTGCTGTCCTCCCCTCTGTGTAATACATTCTCCAATTATCAGCCTACTGTCCTCCTCTCCGTACAACACAGCATTCACCAATTATCAACCTACTGTCCGCATCAACAACCTGTGCAATACGGATTTCACCAATTATTAACCGACCGCCCTCCCCTCTGTGTAATAAAGCATTCAACAACTATCAACCTACTGTCCTCATAAATAACAACCTGTATAATACAACATTCACCAATTATCAGCCTACTGTCCTCCTCTCCGTGCAACACAGCATTCACCAATTATCAACCTACCGCCCTTGTCAACAACAACCTGTTTAATACAGCACTCACCAATTATCAACCTACTGTCCTCCCCTCTGTGCAATACAACACTCAACAATTATCAGCATACTGTCCTCCACTCTGTGCAATATAACACTCACCAATTATAAACCTACTGTCCTCCCCTCTGTGTAATACGTTCTCCAATTATCAGCCTACTGCCCTCCTCTCCATACAACACAGCATTCACCAATTATCAACCTACCGTCCTCATCAACAACCTGTGCAATAAAGCATTCACCAATTATCAACCTACAGTCCTCCCCTCCGTGCAATACAACACTCACCAAGTATCAAGCTACCGTCCTCATCAAAAACAACCTGTATAATACAACATTCACCAATTATCAACCCACTGTCCTCATTAACAAACTGTGCAATACAACACTCACCAATTATAAACCTGCTGTCCTCACCTCTGTGTAATATGTTCTCCAATTATCAGCCTACTGTCCTCCGCTCCGTACAACACGGCATTCACCAATTATCAACCTACCGTCCTCATCAACAACCACCTGTGCAATACAGCATTCACCAATTATCAACCTACTGTCCTCATCTCTCTGCAATACAACACTCACCAATTATCAACCCTACCATCCTCATCAAAAACAACCTGTATAATACATTCACCAATTATCAACCTACTGTCCTCATTAACAACAACCTGTGCAATACAGCATTCACCAATTATCAATCGACTGTCCTTCCCTCTGTGTAATGCAACACCCACCAATTATCAACCTACTGTCCCTTTTTCTGTGTAATACAATATTCACCAATTATCAGCCGACGGTCCTCATCAACAAAAAACTGTGTAATACAGCATTCATGAATTATCAGCCAACCGTCTTCATCAACAACAACCTGTGCGATACAACATTCACCAATTATCAACCTACGATCCGTCCATTTGTGTAATACAACGTTCAACAATCATCATCCTACCGTCCTCATCAACAACCACCTGTGCAATACAGCACTCACCAATTATCAACCTACAGTCCTCCTCTCTCTGCAACACTCACCAATTATCAACCTACTGTCCTCCTCTCTCTGCAATACAACACTCACCAATTATCAGCCTACTGTCCTCCTCTCCGTGAATCGCAGCATTCACTAATTGTCAAACTGCCGTCCTTATCAAGTACAACCTCTGCAGTACAGCATTCACCAATTATCAACCTACTGTCCTTCCCTCTGCATAACACAACACTCACCAATTATCAACCTACTGTCCTCCTCTCTATGCAATACAACACTCACCAATTATCAACCTACTGTCCTCCTCTCTATGCAATACAACACTCACCAATTATCAACCTACTGTCCTCCTCTCTATGCAATACAACACTCACCAATTATCAACCTGCTATCCTCCCCTGTGTAATACGTTCTCCAATTATCAACCTACTGTCCTCCTCTCTGTGCAATACAGCAGTCACCAATTATCAACCTGCTATCCTCCCCTCTGTGTAATACTTTCTCCAATTATCAGCCTACTGTCCTCCGCTCCGTACAACACAGCATTTACCAATTATTAACCTACCGTCCTCATCAACAACCACCTGTGCAATACAGCAGTCATCAATTATCAACCGACTGTCCTCCTCTCTCTGCAAGACAACATTCACCAATTATCTACCAACTGTCCTCCTCTCTGTGCAATTCAACATTCAGCAATTATCAGCCTACTGTCCTCCTCTCTGTGCAATACAACACTCATCAATTATCAACCTGCTGGCCTCCCCTCTGTGTAATGCAACATTCACCAATTATCAGCCTACTGTCCTCCTCTCTGTGCAAAACAGCATTCACCAATTATCAAACTACTGTCCTCCCTTCTGTGCAATACAACACTCAACAATTATCAGCATACTGTCCTCCACTCTGTGCAATACAACACTCATCAATTATCAACCTACTTTCCTCCTCTCTCTATAATACAGCACTCACCAATTATCTACCAACTGTCCTCCGCTCTGTGCAATACAACACTCACCAATTATAAACCTGCTGTCCTCCCCTCTGTGTAATACATTCTCCAATTATCAGCCTACTGTCCTCCTCTCCGTACAACACAGCATTCACCAATTATCAACCTACTGTTCGCATCAACAACCTGTGCAATACGGATTTCACCAATTATTAACCTACTGTCCTCCTCTCTATGCAATACAACACTCACCAATTATCAACCTGCTATCCTCCCCTGTGTAATACGTTCTCCAATTATCAACCTACTGTCCTCCTCTCTGTGCAATACAGCAGTCACCAATTATCAACCTGCTATCCTCCCCTCTGTGTAATATGTTCTCCAATTATCAGCCTACTGTCCTCCGCTCCGTACAACACAGCATTTACCAATTATTAACCTACCGTCCTCATCAACAACCACCTGTGCAATACAGCAGTCATCAATTATCAACCTACTGTCCTCATCTCTCTGCAATACAACACTCACCAATTATCAACCTACCGTACTCATCAACAACCTGTGCAATACAGCATTCACCAATTATCAACCGACTGTCCTCCTCTCTCTGCAAGACAACATTCACCAATTATCTACCAACTGTCCTCCTCTCTGTGCAATACAACATTCAGCAATTATCAGCCTACTGTCCTCCTCTCTGTGCAATACAACACTCATCAATTATCAACCTGCTGGCCTCCCCTCTGTGTAATACAACATTCACCAATTATCAGCCTACTGTCCTCCTCTCTGTGCAAAACAGCATTCACCAATTATCAAACTACTGTCCTCCCCTCTGTGTAATACAACATTCACCAAATATCAGCCTACCGTCCTCATCAACAACCACCTGTGTAATACAACATTCACCAATCATCAACCTATTGTCCTCCTCTCTGTGCAATACAACTTTCACGGATTATCAATCTACTGTTCTCCCCTTTGTGCAATACAACACTCACCAATTATCAACCTATTGTCCTCCTCTCTGTGCAATACAACATTCACCAATTATCAGCTTACTGTCCTCCTCTCTGTGCAATACAACACTCACCAATTATCAACCTACTGTCCTCCCCTGTGTAATAAAGCATTCACCAATTACCAACCTACTGTCCTCATCAACAACAACTGTGTAATACAGTATTCACCAATTATCAACCTATCGTCCTCCCCTCTGTATAATCGAACATTCCCCAATTATCAGCCTACCGTCCTCCCTCTGTGTATTCCAGCGCTCACCAATTATCAGTCGACTATCCTCTCCTCTGTGCCCACCAATTCTCAGCCTACTGTTCCATGTTTTCTATAACAGAGTACAATCTGAGTTCTTGAGAGTTTGATGTTGCTGGATTTTCAGATTTTCCAAACTATTCTACATTATTGCAATGACATACCTCATTAACATAATTAAAAATGTTACACTGATATACAATAATCTTAATTTTCAACAAGTAAGTCTAACGTAGGCCATGAAAACTGGTCCTCAGTGTGTTTATAGGAAGCACAGAAAACAACGAAGCTGAAAGGTGTATCAGAAACAAAACTTACTGAGTCTCACCCTGAGCCACCAGGATTTTCAATCAGATCTTCATCACTTTACTGCAGGTGCAAAAGACTTTCCATGTGTTTGTAAATTCTACTGCTGTCATGGTTAATTTTATAAACCATACGGTTAAGGCTTAGGAAAAGCGGAACACCATTATGGTGTTTAACAAATGGCACCAGTGATCACATGGTGTTTAACAAATGGCGCCAGTGATCACATGGTGTTTAACAAATGGCGCCAGTGATCATCAGTAGCTTTCAATGGGCTGCAGAAAATTGCTTCAACATTTATCCGAAAATACTTCTTTTGAATTACTTTCACTGTAATCTGCAGCATGTAACTTTCCCCCAAACAACAGACTTAAATCACCTCAAAGAACTTCAGATCTCACAATCGACTGAAGAACTCAGACCGCTCAGGGTTTAAGGCTCATTGCCATGGCTGAAAGCAAGACAGGAGAGGGGGGGGGGATCCAATCCAAGCTGAAATGCAGAGGGCTGAGCTGTCCTTTACCCAGCATCTAGTTGCAAATGTGCAGTAACTAGAGAACAAGGCTGAGAATCTGAGGGCAAGACTGCCGTATCTGAGGCAGGTGAAAGTCTGTGGTATCAAAATGTGGCTTTCTCTGAAAATGCCGGATGCAGCAGGATTCATGATTCATAGAATGGACCGAACTGTGGACTTAGGAAAGGCAAAGGGAGGAGGTGTCGCGTTAACTCTCATTGGTGCTGTTTAACTCGTGTTCCACCAGCTTGTAACACCTAACAGCTAAATGTTATCCATTCTATTTATCACAGGAGTTTTTCTGTGTATCCTGACTGCAGTTTATGTACCAACAGCGGCTGACCTTCGATGCTGCATGATGTTATCTCCATACAAATCACAGCCCATCCAATGCATTTCAAACTGGAGTCAGACCTCAATCAGGCCTGTTTGAATAAAACCCGGCCCAATTATCACCAGCAGAATGCAATTACCTTCTACGAAGTTAAATCAAATGACATGGGAGAGAGAAGAACTTTGCTTCCAGATGAGCCTTCTATGCCCACTTTGTATGTCAGAACATGGAGGAACCATCGAGTACCCCACATCTCCCAATGATCCTTTTTTAAAAATTTTTTTATTAGTTTCTACAATGAAAAAAAAAGTAGTAAAAAAGTTTGTAGAGTGCAAAACAAAAGTACCAAATGTACAGTTCACAACGGTTAAAGAAAAGCACCCATGGTAGAATCATATATAGTTACCACCTCACCCTCCCATTCCCCAACTCCAAGCCTACCTTACAATTGATAGAAAAGTTAATCAGAACTTTTATCTCCACAGAGCTGTATTCATAAAAAAAAGGTATATTGCCTACTATCTGGGCTATTATATGTTTCCACATCAGATACCGTAAATCTTAACTGAAAGAAGCTAGAAGTATGCAGAAGGGAAAAAAAGGGATAGACCTTGAAACTAAGTGGGAAATATTCAAGAAAAGGTACCCACACCCTTTGGAACTTTATGTCTGAATTAAGAAGTGAATAATGAATCTTTTCAAGGTCTGAACAGGACATAATGTCTCTGAGCCACTGAGCATGAGTGGGCGGGGCAGCATCCCGCCACCTAAGTAGGACTGCCCGTCTGGCTAAAAGAGAGACAAAAGACAGTGTACAACGTTTAGTCGGACTCAGGTGCATGTCAACCTCTCCCGAGGTGCTGAAAAGAGCAATCAGAGGGTTAGGTTCCAAATAGTAATTAAGTATATGGGTTTTTTTTAATCTAAATATACTTCATTCAAAAATAAAATTATATACAATAAACCATTCAATGACTCTCAGTCCTTCCAAATGCTTCCATTACAGTCTTTACATTCCCACACTTTTGCCACCCAGGTGGCACTCTGTTACTTCATATTTACATACTCTTGTTCAGGGGTATACACCCTGCCCCTCAACTCCCGTGGGAGAAGAACCCTAGACTGTGGTCTTGCCCCACAGTGCAGTGCAGTGGCTGCACCAAGAATGAGTGCGTTCCTCAGCACGTACTCCTGCAGCCAAGAATGTGCCAGTCGGCAGCATTCTCCCACGGACATCTCCGTGTGCTGGAAGACCATCAAGTTTTGGGCCGACCAAAGAACGTCTTTCACCAAGCTGATGATCTGGATGTTGGTCTCTGTGTGCATCCCCAGGAACAGCCGTAGATTAGAGAGTCCTCTGTTACGCAGCTGCTGGGGATGAACCTCGACACTGTTTCTTCCCCGCGACACACTTCCCCCGCGAACTCACAGTGTGCAAAGAGGTGGGTCACGGTCTCCTCCTCACTGCAGTCCTCCTGTGGGCAGCGGGGTGTGGAGACGACGTTCCGGGCGTACAGGAGGGATCGCACTGTGAGGGCCCCGCTCACCGCCAGCCAGGTGAGGTCTTGCTGCCTGTTGGTGAGGTCTGGCGATGAGGCATTTTGCCAGATGAACCGGACGGTCTGCTCAGGGAACCACCCCACTATGTCCATCACATCCTTCTCCTGCAGTGCCTGATGGCCCTGTGGTCAAGAATGTTGATCTGGAAGAACTTCTCTACAAAGGACAGGTATGGCGGCACCAACCAGCTGACAGGGGTGTTGCGTGGCAAAGGAGCCAGACCCATCCTTCGTAGCCAGGGTGACAGGTAGAATCTGGGCACATAGTGGTACTTGGTGCCCACATACCTGGGATCCACACACAACCTGAACCAGCCACACGCGAAGCTAGCCATTAGGGTGAGGGTGACATTGGAAACGTTTTTGCCCCCGTTGTCCAGGGACTTGTGCATGGTGGTCCATCTGACCTGCTCCATGTTGGATCTCCAGACGAATCTGAAGATGGCTTGGGTGATTTCCGAGCTGAACGAGCAGGGGACTGGCCACACCTGCGCCAAGTACAGCAGCACTGAGAGCACCTCACACCTGATGACCAGGTTCTTGCCTGTTATTGAAAGAGAGTTCCCCCCCCTCACAGTCCCAGTTTCTGTTTGACCTTGGCAGTCCGCTCCTGCCAGTTCTTGTTGCACGCCTCAGCCCCTCTGAACCAGATCCCCAACACCTTCACGTGATCAGACCTGATGGTGAAGGGGACGCTGGATCGGTCGGGCCAGTTGCCGAAGAGCATGGCTTCACTCTTTGTGCGGTTGATCCTGGCCCCCGACGCCTGCTCGAACTGTTCGCAGATGCTGATCAGCCTGCGAACTGACCTCGGATCAGAGCAGAAGACGGTGACGTTGTCCATATACAGGGAGGTTTTGACTTGGGTCCCTCCACTGCCTGGCAGCGTCACCCCTCTTATGCCCTCATCCCTCCTGATGGCTTCGGCAAAGAGTTCTATGCAGCACACGAACAAGACAAGGGAGAGAGGGCAGCCTACCTGACTCCAGACCTGATGGGGAAGCTGTTTCCCACCCGTTGACCTGGACTGCGCTACAGATGTCCGTGTAGAGCAGTTTGATCCAATTCCAGATTCCCTCCCCAAATCCCATTTTGGAGAGTACATCCACCATGTACGTGTGCGATATCTTGTCAAAGGCTTTCTCCTGATCCAAGCTGACCAGGCAGGTGTTCACCCCTCTGTCCTGCATGTAGGCGATGGTGTCCCAGCAGCGCGAGGCTGTCTGAGATCTTACTGCCCAGTACAGCACAGGTTTGGTCCGGGTGGATCACCTGCTCCAGTGCAGACTTGACCCTGTTGGTGATAGCCTTGGACAGGATCTTGTAGTCGTTACGTATCCCGTAACTGGATAACTCACCAGCAAAGATAGAGCTGTGGTACATTCATAACATAGTCCACATTCACGAGTGAGATAGGCCTCCACTTTCTAATGTCTTCCCTCTCCCCCTTCTGCTTGTAGATGAGGGTGATGATGCTCTTCCTCATGGATTCTGACATGCTGCCCACCAGAAGCGTAGCATTGTTCACTTTCAGCAGGTTGGGGCCCATCCGGTTCCACAGAGCCGAATACAACTCGACCGGTAAGCCGTCACTTCCGGGAGTCTTACCCGACTCAAAGGAACGGACGGAGCCAGTCGGCTCGTCCAGGGTCAGTGGCTGATCCAGACTCTCCCGTCGCCTCCGGGAGTCTTACCCGACTCAAAGGAACAGACGGAGCCAGTCGGCTCGTCCAGGGTCAGTGGCTGCTCCAGACTCTCCCATCGCCTCCGGGAATCTTACCCGACTCAAAGGAACGGACGGAGTCAGTCGGATTGTCCTGGGTCAGTGGCTGCTCCAGACTCTCCCGTCGCCTCCGGGAGTCTTACCCGACCCAAAGGAACGGACGGAGCCAGACGGCTCGTCCAGGGTCAGTGGCTGCTTCCCGTCGTCTAAGACCTGCCTGATAGTCAACAGGAAGTTGCGGGAGGCTGAGGAGTCTGTGGCCTTTTCTCCGTACAGACCGGCATAGAAGGACCTGCAGATCCTCAGTATGTCTGTCTGCGAGGACGCGACTGAGCCGTCCTCTTCCTTAAGGTTGTGGATCACAGAGCTCCCCCTGTGCACCTTCTGGAAGAAGAATCATGAGCAAACCTCATCCTGCTCCACGGTTCGGACCCTTGATCGGAAGATGATCTTGGAGGACTCGGCGGCAAAGTGCTGGGCCTGCCGGCCCTTCACCTCCCGCAGTTCCTCCCTGACATCCACCCCCCTTGACTGCAGAAGGAGTTGCTGCAACTCTGTCTGGAGTTTACGCAGTTCCCTCTGCCCCTACCTTGCTTTCTGGATGCCCTTGTGGATGAAGAACCTCTTGATGTTCTCCTTGGTGGCTTCCCACCAGTGAACCGGGGAATCAAAGAAGGCTTTCAAGGTTCTCCAACCTGTGTACTCCTCTAGTTCCTCGATGTTCTCTGGGGTCAGCAGCTTAACATTCAGCTTCCACGTCCCCCTCCCTGCCATGCTGGTCCTCCTGTAGGTGACAGGCGGCTCGCAGAGGCAGTGGTCAGAGAAGAACACCGGCGTGACGTCGGTGGATCTGGCCGTGAGGGATTCTGACAGGAAGAGGAAGTCGATCCGGGAGCGGGCTGAGCCGTCCGGTCGTGTCCAGGTGGCTTGCGGCTGAGCTCCACCCGTGGGGGTGCCAAAGGCGTCGCTCAGCTTGGCTGTCTTTACCGTTTTCATCAGGACTCTGGAGGTACCGTCCAGCCTGCCGTCGGCACTGCCAGATCATCCAGCCGCATCAATGGTGCAGTTGAAGTCTCCGGCCAGAACGACTGGCCGGGACCTCACCAGCAGTGGTGGGAGCCGCTCGAGGACGGCCAGCCGGGACCTCACCGGCAGCGGTGGGAGCCGCTCGAGGACGGCCGGCCGGGACCTCACCGGCAGCGGTGGGAGCAGCTCGAGGACGGCCGGCCGGGACCTCACCGGCAGCGGTGGGAGCCGCTCGAGGACGGCCGGCCGGGACCTCACCGGCAGCGGTGGGAGCCGCTCGAGGACGGACGGCCGGCCGGGACCTCACCGGCAGCGGTGGGAGCCGCTCGAGGACGGACGGCCGGCCGGGACCTCACCGGCAGCGGTGGGAGCCGCTCGAGGACGGCCGGCCGGCCGGGACCTCACCGGCAGCGGTGGGAGCCGCTCGAGGACGGCCGGCCGGCCGGGACCTCACCGGCAGCGGTGGGAGCCGCTCGAGGACGGCCGGCCGGCCGGGACCTCACCGGCAGCGGTGGGAGCCGCTCGAGGACGGCCGGCCGGCCGGGACCTCACCGGCAGCGGTGGGAGCCGCTCGAGGACGGCCGGCCGGCCGGGACCTCACCGGCAGCGGTGGGAGCCGCTCGAGGACGGCCGGCCGGCCGGGACCTCACCGGCAGCGGTGGGAGCCGCTCCAGGACGGCCGGCCGGCCGGGACCTCACCGGCAGCGGTGGGAGCCGCTCCAGGACGGCCGGCCGGCCGGGACCTCACCGGCAGCGGTGGGAGCCGCTCCAGGACGGCCGGCCGGCCGGGACCTCACCGGCAGCGGTGGGAGCCGCTCCAGGACGGCCGGCCGGCCGGGACCTCACCGGCAGCGGTGGGAGCCGCTCCAGGACGGCCGGCCGGCCGGGACCTCACCGGCAGCGGTGGGAGCCGCTCCAGGACGGCCGGCCGGCCGGGACCTCACCGGCAGCGGTGGGAGCCGCTCCAGGACGGCCGGCCGGGACCTCACCGGCAGCGGTGGGAGCCGCTCGAGGACGGCTGGCCGCTCGCTCCACACGGGGAGGCGCACACGTTAATCAGCCGGAGCGGAGTGCCTTGGTATTTGATGTCTGCTACCAGGAGGTACCCCGCAACCA
Organism: Hypanus sabinus; assembly: GCF_030144855.1. NCBI lineage: Eukaryota > Metazoa > Chordata > Chondrichthyes > Myliobatiformes > Dasyatidae > Hypanus > Hypanus sabinus. The sequence continues at coordinate 95,564,898 of NC_082708.1, read as the reverse complement.
CCTCTTTGACTTGGGTGATTGAGAAGTTGCCTCCCCGTAGCAGAATCTCCAGGCTGGAAGCATGACAGTCGTTGCCCCCCGACCACACCGACAAACCCCGGGTCCACCAACGTGACCACCTCCGGTAGTTGCGGAGGTGTGGCAGTCCGCACTCCTGGAGGAAGGTCACGTCAGCCTTTACCGTGTCCAAGTACCGGAGCGTGCTGACGCTTCGCCCAGTACTCTTCAAGCTGCGCACATTCATAGATGCCAGTGAAATGTCCTCCATGGTTTGAAGTTCTTTATTGCAGCAGCACACCGTCCTTACCTTCGCAGTCCTGAGTCTTCATGCCTACCGCCTTTGTGAAGTCCTTCACCTTCTGTGGGCTCAGGAACTGCAGGTCATCCTCCCCTGTGTGTGGCAGTTCTGGTTCTCTGCCTGGGGGCTTGCTGTCTCCCAGGCCTGCTGCCCCTTCAGGCTTCAGCCAGACGTGGCTCCTCTCCCAGGTTAAGTATAAGGGATAAAGTTAGAAAGACATTTCTCCAGTATTTCTCCAAGCTAGGACAAGTCCAATACATATAAATAAGGGAAGCCTCGCCCCCTTTGCACTTGTTGCAACAGGCACTAATATCTGGATTGATATGCGGTAATTTAGTTTTAGATATATGAGCCCTGTGTACAACCTTAAACTGTAACAGGCAGTGGTGAGCACATAAAGAGGTTGAATTAACTGACTTGAGATTTGAATCCCATACATCATCAGACAAAGGAAAATTTAAATCTTGCTCCTAGGCAGTTTTAATTTTGTCAAGGGGAGCTCGCCTCAAAGTCGCTAACTTATCTCAAACAATAGATATCAAACCTTTACACAATAGATTCATGCGAAGAAACGTGTCAACAGTGTTTTTAATCGGGTACCTCAGGAAAGTTTGATATTAAAAGGTTGATAAAATGTCTAATTTGGAGATATCTAAAAAGTGAGTATTCGGTAGGCTGAATTTTGCAGACAGTTGTTCAAAAGAAGCAAAGCGATCGTCTATGGAAAGATCTTCAAAGCACCTAATGTCCTTTCTGTGCCAGTCTTGAAATGTTAAACCATGCATAGAAGGCTGAAAGAGATGATTATGTAGGATAGGACTAGAAAGAGAGAAACCGTGAAGACCATTATACTTTCTAAACTGGGCCCATATTCTCAGAGTGTGCCTGATAACAGGATTAACAATTGGTTTGGGCAGATGGCAAGGAAGTGCAGATCCAAGAAGTGCGGAGATAGAGAAATTCTTATTAGAGTTCATTGCCACCCATATTGGGCAGTCAGACTGATTATAAAAGAAAGACCAAAAGATAAGACAATGTATGTTGGCTGCCCAGTAATATAAGCGGAAATTGGGCAAGGCCATACCCCCTACACTTCTAGGTTTTTGAAGCTAAGATTTATTTAGTTGTGGTCATTTGCCCTTACATAAATAGGACAAAATAACTGAGTCTAACGAATCAAAGAAAGCTTTAGAAATAAAAATTGATAAAGATTGAAATAGGTATAAAAATTTAGGAAGGATATACATTTTAACAACATTAATTGATCCATCAGGGACATGGAAAAGAGCACCATACTAGGCTCTGTTTTATATGATTTAACAAATCAGTAAAATTTTCTCCAAAAAGACGCTTATAATTCCTTGTTACTGTAATGCCAAGGTAAGTAAATTGATTATTCATTACTTTCAAAGGGAGGTTGTGTTTGTGCTTCTCTGTTTATTGGAAAGAGTTCACTCTTATGTAAATTAAGTTTGTATCCTGAAAACTGGCTAAATTTGTTAAGGAGTGAAAACAATGGGGGTAAAGGCTGATTTATACTTGTGCGTATGGGCTACAGGCGTACCGTAGCACCTGATTTTCACTTCTGCGTAGGCTCTACACCGGGGGTCGGCAACCCGCGGCTCCGGAGCCACATGTGGCTCTTTTACGTCTGTGCTGCGGCTCCCTGTTACTTTGGGAAATAATTGGTTGTGGCGCCCCTTTTCCTGGCACATCCGAACCGACTCACAATTAGATAGCCTACGGGGGTTTGCGAGCACAGAGCTTTGGAGCCTCTGCGCCATGGGGGGCAGGTTGAGGGAGGCTTAAAAGTGAGGCTGAAGATTTCGAATAAGGTTTTTTCCTTCGACTGCAGTTACCGACTCCGTGTCGTAATTTTAGCGCTGCGTGTAGCACGCCGCTACATGGTCAGTATTTAATTAAAATGTATTTTATGTTAGTTTGTTAGTTTTTGAAATGTAAATCTAAATTTGAAGATTATGGTGATCTTGTACAATCTAAATAAGATGTTGTGGCGACCCATTTCCTGACACATCCGAACCGGCTCACAATTAGCCAGCGTTCAGGCTAAGGGAGATAGCCTACGGGGGTTTGTGAGTACGTGTCTTTTGCAGCATCCGCGCCCATGGGGGGCGGGTTGAGGGAGGCTTAAAAGCAAGGCTGTTTAGTTCGAATAAAGCTATCTTTGACTGCAGTTTACTGACTGCGTGTAGCAACCGCTACGTGTTTTTATCGCTGGCTGTCCAGAGGGGAGGTGCTGAAACGCTTTGTCGCGTGTCTGGAAGAAGTGAAAACTTTCCTGGGCAGCAAAGGGCTCAACTTTCCTGAGCTGGAACAGCCAGAGTGGCTGGAAAAGCTACACTTCATGGTAGACATGACAGCGCACCTGAACACGCTGAACACAGCTCTTCAACGGGGTAAGGACGTACAGCCCTGCACATGTTGGAGGATGTTTTGGCATTCGAGCGCAAGTTGACGTTGCTTGCCAGAGATTTACAGAAAGGCACATTGTCTCACTTGCCCAATTTGAGAGAGTTCAAACAATGTCACGACATGATAAATTCGGAGTATTTACATTCTGCAATCATCGCAATGCAAACATCGTTTGGGAAACGCTTCTGTGAGTTCAGAGAGGAAAAAAGCACATTATCCTTCCCGGTCACTCCCCTAAGCATCGATCCATCCCTACTGAATACGACTGCATTGTCAGGTGTGAGTCAACCTGAACAAGTATGATAAATATTTTAATTGCCTATTATTTTACGTATATTCATATGTTTTCATTGTTCAGTGAAATAGTCCTTTTATTTTTCAGGCTGACAGCTGGCTGATGTTATTTTTGATTTGCTGCTGGCGGCAAATTTAAGTTTGGCGTTTTTCATAAATACAAGAAGGACTCAAATAGACGTTGAGTATTTTACTTAAAAGTAACCTTTAACCTAACGTCTTTTTTTCGGAGTTCAAAATGTTTCTGTTGCATGCAGAAATGTAATTTCGTTTTCTCTGCAGGAGTTCATCAATTTCATAAATGCAACACATTATAGTTTGTTTATACATAGCATAAAGGCAAAACAAAACGTTGTATGCAGTGTTATTTCATTTTAAATGTCAAACGGGTTTTGCGGCTCCCAGTGTTTTCTTTTCTGTGGGAAACGGGTCCAAGTGGCTCTTTCAGTGGTAAAGGTTGCTGACCCCTGCTCTACACCATAGAGAACATGCGCTGCTGTGTGCCAAAATGCTAGTCGGCGGTGGGGTTTCTATCCACCATATTGTGTTTCCTTGTGAGAGACATGGACGAGAAAATGCATTTCAAACATTTTCGCCTGTTGGCAGGTAGATTTGACAATCTGGTTCATCTATTTTGCATCAGTGTACAGACATGGCGGAGATGAAGCAACTGGAAATGTGTAGGAGGAAATGCGATGCTACCAAGCGGACCAATCACAGTTTTGCGGTCTGCGTCGCCACGTCACGCGAGTTACCTTTTTAGGGAGGTGCACGTCACCCTACAGCGTAGGGTACGCGTTACCTACAGTGTAGATGCGACGCACAAGTATAAATCAGCCTTAAGGAGGTAGTCGGATTTGATATAAAAAGTTAAAGATTATCAGCATAAAGAGAGACTTTGTGCTCAACACCCCCCTCCAAATTCCCATCAGGTCAACAAAGCTACAAAACGCAATCGCCAATGGCTCTATGGCCAGATCGCAAAGTAAGGGACTTAAAGGGCAGCTTTTTCCGGGTGTCACGTTTAAGATTGAAAGGTTGGGATTGCTGAAAGTTAGTCAAAACAGAGGCAGTGGGATGAGAGTATAACAATTTAATCCATGTAATAAAACTTTGTCAAAAATCAAATTCTTCTAAAGCCGCAAAGAGATAATTCCATTCCACACGATCAAATGCTTTCTCTGCATCTAAAGAAATGACACATTCAGGAATCCCAACTGAAGGTGAGTATAAAATATTAAATAGACACCATATATTGAAAAATGATCCTTTGATCTTAATCTCTAAAGCTGACATGTGGCTGCCTTCAGGTGGGTGAATCTACAGAAAGCATTCAGACCAGACGGAGTACCTGACCACATACTACAGACCCATGCTGACCAACTGGCTGGTGTGTGCACTGATAACTTTAACCTCGCACTTCGGCAGTGTGTGTACTCACCTGCTTCAAGCAGGTTTCAATTATACTGGTGCCCAAGAAGAGCGTGGTGACCTGCCTCAATGACTATTGCTCAGTTGCACATACATCCACAGTGATGAACTGTTTTGAGAGGCTGCACCCCAGCTCCTGTCTGAGAGGTGACTTGGATCCACTCTCATTTTCCTACAGGAGCAACAGTCATCCCATTGGCTCTGCAATCAACTCTCGAGCATCTGGACAGCAAAGATGCATACATCAGGATGCTCTTTATCAATTACAGCTCAGCATTTAATACCACCATCCCCTCAAAACTAATCAATAAGCTTCAATATTTCATCAGCCTCAATATTTCCTTCTGCAACTGGATCCTGGATTTCCTCACTGACAGACCCCAGTCAGTTTGGATCGGCAACATCTCCTCCACGATCTCCACCGGCACAGATGCACCACAGGGTTGTGTGCTTGGCCCCCATTCTACTTGCTTTACACTTATGACTGTGAGGCTAAGTACCGCTCCAATGCCATATTCACATTTGCTGATGACACCACTGTTGTGGGCTGTATCAAAGGTGGTGATGAATCAGCATGTAGGAGGGAGATTGAAAATCAGGCTGAGTGGTGTAATAACCACCTCTCACTCAATGTTAGCAACACAATGCAACTGATAATAGACTTCAAGAGAGGGAAACAAAAGGTCCATAAGCCTCACTGGAGGATCAGACATGGAGAGGGTTAGCAACTTTAAATTCCTAGGCATTACTATTTCAGACGAACTGTCCTGGGCTCAACACACAAGTGCAATTACAAAGAAAGCAAGGCAGAGCCTCTACTTCCTTAAAAGTCTGCAGAGATTCATCTCAAACATTGACAAACTTCTATGATGTGCACTGTAAAGGTATTAACTGGCTCATCAATGCCTGGTATGGAAACATCATTGCCTTTGAATGGATTCATCCCAATACATCACAAGCCCTCCCAACCACTTAACACATCTACATGAAACGCTTTTGTACGAAAGCAGCATCCATCATCAGAAATCACCACTACCCAGCTATGTTCCCTTCTCCTGCCGCCATCTGGTAGGTGTTACAGGAGTCTCAGGACTCGCACCACCAGGTTCAAGGACAGTTCCTACCCCTTAGCCATGAGGCTCTTGAATAAAAGGGGATAACTACACTCACTTGCCCCACCATTGAGATGTTCCCATAAGCAGGTGTTGTGGATAGTGTGTAGGGCTGTCGCAGGTTACAGCAGGACACGAATGGGATGCAAAACTGGGCAGATAAGTGGCAGATGGAGTTTGATAGATCAAATATGATGTCAGAATATAGTAGTAATGGTAAGACTCTTGACAGTGTGGAGGATCAGAGGGATCTTGGGGTGCTCAAAGCTGCTTTGCAGGTTGACTCTGGTTAAAAAGGCATATGGTGTATTGGCCTTTGTCAATCATGGAATTGAATTTAGGAGCCAAGAGGAAATGTTGCAGCTATGTAGGACCCTGGTCAGACCCCACTTGGAGTACTGGTACTCAGTTCTGGTCGCCTCACTTTAGGAAGGATGTGGAAGCCATAGAAAGGGTGCAGAGGAGATTTACAAGGATGTTGCCTGGAATGGGGAGCATGCCTTATGAGAATAGGTTGAGTGAACTCAGCTTTTACTCCTTGGAGTGAAGGAGGATGAGAGGTGACCTGATAGAGGTGTACAAAATGATGAGAGGCATTGATCGTGTGGATAGTCAGAGGCTTTTTCCCAGGGCTGAAATGGTTACCACAAGAGGACACAGATTTAAGGTGCTGGGGAGTAGGTACAGAGGAGATGTCTGGGGTAATTTTTTTTACTCAGAGTGGTGAGTGCGTGGAATGGGCTGCCGGCAACGGTGGTGGAGGCGGATATGATAGGATATAAGTAAGCCTAGTAATTTCTGAGGTAGGGACATGTTGGGCACAACATTGTGGGCCGAAGGGCCTGTACTGTGCTGTAGGTTTTCTATGTTTCTAACCACCGATCTCACTTTTAAGGAGTCTTTATCTCATTACCTCTTGGTCTCGATATTTATGACTATTTATTTATATTTGCAGAGTTTGTTTTCTGAACTGTGGTTGATCTTTCATTGATCCTGTTATAGGATTGGTGAGTATGCTCACAGGAAAATGAATCTCAGGGTTGTATATGGTGACATATGTGTACTTTGACAACAAAATTTACTTTGAACTTTAATTAATCAAAACTAGTCTGTTATTGTGGTGACCCAGTTCCCAGTGCACCAAACCGGCTCTCAAAGTGGCATGCGCCGGCATAGAGGCTGGTCCCAAAGAGGGCGCCAAGCCTACTTCACCAGCAAGGGGAAAAGCCCGCGTGCGGGACAGGACTGTGAATACAGCATTCCCGATCAGGGAGGGCGGGATCAAGAAGGCTTTAAAGCGAGGCCGAAGTTTGAATATACCTTTTTTGCAACTGCAGCTCACCGAATCCGTGTCGTTATTTCAGCGCTGCGTGTAGCACACCACTACAATTGGTGACCCCGACGGCCCAAATGATATTTGGACCGAGGATGAACGACACCTCATCCGTTCATGCAGTTTTGTTAAAACTGCCAAGCTTCATGTACGCTGCGACCTCACCTACGGTTCCAGCAAGCAGAAGCCCAATTCCACATTTGGCAGATAACCTCGGATGCCACACGTTACTACTACGTGGTGAGCTCCCTCAACCAGGAGGCAGCCGCCCAGGTTGAGGAGTTCATACAATCGCCCCCAGCGAACAGCAAATATACAGAATTCAAAGCGTTGCTCATAAAGACGTTCGGACTCTCATGGCGCGAGCAAGCTGCCCGCTTACTGCGCCTGGATGGTTTGGGAGACAGGCCACCGTCGGCCTTGATGAACGAGATGCTGTCCCTGGCCGGAGGACACAAACCCTGCCTCATGTTTGAGCAGGCATTCCTGGAGCAGCTGCCCGAGGACATATGCCTGCTGCTGTCCGACGCGGATTTCAGCGACCCCCGGAAGGTGGCAGCCCAGGCGGACGTGCTGTGGAAAGCCAAGGTGAGTGGGGCACCCGTCGCACAGATCACCAGACCACGCTCCCAGAAGCAGACCAGACCAGGCCCAGCCACAGAGCCTGCTAACCCCAGAAGCAGGGGTGAGGAGACCAACGAACAATGGTGCTTGTACCACCAGTGGTGGGGCACAGAAGCCCGCCGCTGTAGCCCACCCTGCAAGTTCCCGGGAAGCGCCAGGGCCAGCCGCCGCTGATGGCTACGGCAGTTGGCCGTCGGGATAGCCTCCTGTATGTCTGGGACAAGTGGTCGGGATGCCGCTTTTTGATAGACACCGGAGCCAAGATCAGCGTCTTACCTCTGACGAGTTACGACACCCGCAACAGGGCACCGGGTCCCACCCTGAGGGCCGTGAACAGCAGCACAGTAAGGACCTACGGCACCCGTACGGTGCAGCTACAGTTCGACTCCAGCCGGTTCACGTGGGACTTCACACTGGCCGCCATAGCCCAACCGCTCCTGGGAGCGGATTTCTTGCGGTCTCACAGCCTACTGGTCGACCTGCCCAGGAAGAGACTGGTACACGCCGAGACCTTTCAGACGTTCTCCCTGGGTGCAGCCCAGTTGCCAGCCCCACACCTAGAGTCCATCACGCTGTCCGACAACGACTTCACCAGAGTCCTGGCAGATTTCTCATTGGTTCTGGCACCGCAGTTCATGGCAGCCATGCCCAGACACAGCCTACAGCACCACATCCCGACACAAGGACCACCCCTCCATGCCCGTGCTCGAAGGCTTCCCCCGGACAAGCTCTGGCCGGCGAAGGAGGAGTTCGAGAGGATGGAGGAATTGGGGATCGTACAGCAGTCTGACAGCCCATGGGCCTCCCCCCTGCACATGGTGCCCAAAGCAACAGAGGGCTGGAGACCATGCGACGACTACCTCAGGCTGAACGAGGCTACAACACCGGACCGCTACCCTGTGCCGCATATTCAGGACTTTGCAGCAAACCTGCACGGCGCACAGTTCTCCAAGGTTGACCTCGTCCAGGGATACCATCAAATCCCGATGCACCCGGATGACGTCCCCAAAACGGCACTCATCACCCCTTTCGGCCTTTTCGAGTTCCTACGCATGCCGTTCGGCCTAAAGAATGCCGCAAAGACGTTTCAGCGGTTAATGGACGCGGTGGGATGGCAGGAGCATCTGTCCCACCTCCGTCAACTCTACGCACAACTGAGTGAATACGGCCTGACAATCAACCCGGCCAAATGCCAGTTCAGGCTCGACACCATCGACTTCCTGAGTCACAGGATTACTAAAGATGGGGCAACCCCTCTGCCCGCCAAGGTAGACACGGTCTGCTATTTCCCCCGACCCAACACAATCAAAGGCCTTCAGGAATTCGTGGGTATGGTGAATTTCTACCACCACTTCCTCCCTTCAGCTGCCCGAATCATGTTCGCCCTGATGTCGGGTAAGGGCAAGGACATTACCTGGGACGAGGAGTCTGCCGCCACTTTCATTCAAGCCAAAGAAGCCTTGGCAAACACCGTGATGCTAGTGCACCCCAGAACGGACGTCCCTACCGCCCTCACAGTGGACTCATCCAACACGGCAGTCTGTGGAGTGCTGGAGCAGCTCATCGAGGGTCGCTGGCAACCCCTGGCGTTTTTCAGCAAACACCTACGACCACCCGAGCACAAATACAGTGCTTTCAACCGGGAACTGTTGGCGCTATACCTGGCAATCCGGCATTTCAGGTACTTCTTAGAAGGTAGGCCCTTCACCGCGTTCACACACCACAAACCGCTTACCTTTGCATTACCTGGTTGTCCCACCAGCAGCAACATCTGTCCTACATCTCCAAATACACAACTGATGTCCGGCATGTTTCGGGAAAGGACAATGTCGTGGCGGACACCCTCTCCCGCCCTAACATCCAAGCCCTGTCCCAGGGGATAGACTATGCAGCACTGACGGAGGCGCAGCAGGCAGACGAGGAGATCCCTAGTTACAGAACCGCAGTCTCCGGTTTGCAGCTCCAGGACCTCCCTGTAGGCCCAGGTGGGAGAACCCTACTCTGTGACATCACCACCGGCCAACCCCGCCCCGTCATTCCGGCAGCCTGGCGACGGCGCATTTTCAACTCCATTCACAACTTAGTTCCCAGCTCATTTGTACAGAATCCTGTCCCCTCTTCTGTACGCCTCCTCCTTCTCCCGACGAAGCTACCCGAGTTGTGATGTGAACCATGGCTTGTTGTTATTGAATGTGCAGAAGGTTTTTCAGTGTACTGTAGTTAATAACAACAAAAGTTTTAGAGCGCAAGATTGCACATCCACACGCTGCCAAAACCAATGCGAGACTGACGAGAGTGAGACTGTGAGGCATGCGCACGTGACTTGTCTTGGCGGAAAAACAGTGCTCATCGCCCTAACAGCTTTGCATAACTGAGTTTTGGACGCATACAAGGAGAAGTTGGTAGAAATAGGTTCAACGCATAACTGAAGATACATATAACGAGGATAGGGTGTACATGGATGGTAGAGATATGGAGAGCTATGGTCCCAGTGCAAGTCAATGGGAGTAAGCAGCTTAAATGGCTCAGCACAGACTAAATGGGCTGAAGCGTCTGTTTCTGTGCTGTACTTTTCTGTGCCTCTATGTCTCTTAACCCATCAAAAAAGACCATCAAACATCAATTGTGCCTACAAAATACGTGCAAACAATAAAGGTAAGCAAATAAGATTCAGAACTGTTGTCCATGGAAGATTTAACATGCACGAAGCTAGTTACAGCTGATCCAGGAGCCTGTTAGTGCAGAGACAAGTAAACCTCACGGAGCACCAAGCTGAACACCGGCCCCAACACCCTAACTTTTTCAATCTGGCCTGGACCCTAAAACGGTCAAACACCAGCCAACCATCGCTCTAAGGCATGGTTACCTCAACTCTGCTTTGCCTTGGTTCTACCACTTCAAATTGCCCCCAACTTCACTCCAGGAATGGCCAAACATTGGCTCATTCACTACTCTTGAGCCCAGGTTCCACTTCCTCAATTTGGCCTGTACACACCACAACTGGCCTGCAGCTTCAAGACTTCAGTTCAGAATGCAAAAATGCCAAGTTCAAAAGCTCAACTCTAAACGGGCTACTGATTGCAGTGATCATTTGAGAAAAGTGAGTGATAAAGTAGTCAATAGTTGTTTTTACTGTCAGCAAGTCATCATTGTGCTTACTGTAGTTAAAACCTTGTCAGCCACAGTTGCCTCATCCTCCCTTTCGAAGGCTTATTCTTCTTTAGGATTAACTGATCCTGCACCTTCCCTTTATTCCCATTACCTTCAGCCATTGCTGCTCTGCCATCATCCTTGCTGGACTCCCCACCAATCAGCTTTGCTCAGCTCATCTCTCACACCTCTGCAGTTCCCTTTACTCCAATGAAATGTCAAATGTATCAGATTTTATCTTCTCCCTCTCAAACTACAGGGTGAATTCTATCATGTTAGAATCCTAAAGGTTCTCTTATCTTAAAATCCCTAATCCAATCTGGTTCATATGCAACACCAAATCCTGACGAAGGGTCTCGGCCCGAAATATTGACTGCTCATTTCAACGGATGCTGCCCGACCTGCTGAGTTCATCCAGCTTGTTTGTACGTGTTGATTTGACCCCAGCATCTGCAGTGTACTTTGTGTTTACAAATCCAGAATTGCCTTTCCCAAGTGGGTTCAACCACAAACTGCTACAGCTATCTTGTAGATATTCTACAGGATTTGTAGAATCACTTCTCTTGGGATCGAGCACCAACCTGATTCTCACAATCTACCTGCATACTGAAATCTCCCATGAACATTGTAACATTGACCTTTTTTTTACATGTTTTGTCTCTCCCCCATTGTAATTTATAGTCCACATCCTGGCTATTGCTTGGAAGTCTGTATATAACTCCCATCAGAGTATTTTAACCCTTGCAGTTTTCTTTAAAAACTCTACCCACAAGGATTCTACATCTTCTGATCCTATGTCACTTTGAGGATTTTATTTCAAATTTTTAGGCAACAGAGCCACCCCACCCCCTCTGCCTGGTCTTTCAATACAACTATGCATCATTGGATGTTAAGCTTCTAGCTGTGATTTTCCTGGAGCTATGACTCAGTGATGCCCACAATGTCATACCTGCCAATTAATTTCTTAATCTGCTACCTTACTTCAAATGCACTCAAATATAACACCTTCAGTCCTATATCACCCTTTTCAATTTTGTCTCCATATGGCTGGAAATTAAATTCTATACCCTTTCTAAAGTTTTGTTTCCTTTCTATTCTAGGCACTTCAGTAACTGTGCACTCTTTCCCTTGTACTTTATCCTAACTTTTCCAAGCTGTTAAACCCACTCCCCTCCCTCACCCCCCAATATTTGGTTTAAAGCCCAGTCCACAACCCTGGTAATGCAATTTACTAAGCCCCTGGTCCCAGCGTGGTTCAGGCAGAGCTGTCTCATTGCAGCTGCTCCTTTCTTCCTCAATACTGATGCCAATGTCCTACAAATTCACAACCACTTCCCCGCACCAATCTCTTCCCACTTCAAATACCTCTGCTCATCACATGATGTGCCCCAAACCCATGTACTAGGCAGACAACAGTCTTCAGGAATCTTGATCCTAGCAAGAGAATTGTGTCTATATCCCCAATTGTGTGTCTCTCTCCACCCCCTTTTGAATGGCTCCCTGAACCACTGTTTGGTTGCTAATCCTTCCTACACCCGCCACTCTCACCCTTACAGGAAACAACGATCTCACACCTGTGACCAAGCTCAAGGGCTGAGGCTTCTCTATTTCTTGGATTCCCCTACTGCCTCACTCGCAGTCACGCCCTCTTGTCCCTGGCTCTGACTGAATTTGTCGTAGTTCATTTAACGGGCAAGACTGCCTCCTTAAACACAGTAACTCTCCCCCTCCCTGATGTGCCGCAGTGTTTGAAGCCCAGATTCCAGGTCATCATCTTTGAGCCTGAGCTCCTCGAGCAGCCAACACTTGCGCAGATGTGGTCACCAGGAACCACAATGGGGTCCACCATGTTCCACATCCTGTAGCTACAGCACATCACCTGATCCTGCATCCCTGTTTTATTTAATTTATTGTAATTTGATACCTTTAGTTCTACAAAACTAATACATTATTAAAGCACGCTTACCTATTCTTAACTGTTATTCACCTGCAGGCTACTTGCCAAAGCCTAATATAATAGACTCTGCCACTGGCCCACTTATAAAATGGCCAATTCTAAATGGCCTTCACCACGTCTCACTGAAACCTATTGAGCCTCAATTCACCACTTTGACTCTGCCCACTCCCACAACGACCAGGCCACTTAAACCTTGCCTCTTTTTATTGGCTTAAGTGAAACTTGTTCTCAACGAAATTTGCCTTTTTTAGTGGTTCAGTGGGAACCACTTGCACAAATCTCGCTACTCTAAAGTGAAACTCACTCTCAACAAGTTTTGCTGTTTTTAGATTTAATCTTTACATGAAATTTTTATTCATAGGCAGTTTTGAAGTTCTTTTTCTATGAACGCTACTTTGAGCTTTGATATAAACTCACCCTTAACACCAAATGACAAGTTTTGTGCCAGAAATATGCTGCATCGTTATAATTTGGTATCTTTGAAATTTTTACAATAATAAAACATTTTCATATTTCTAAAATACAAATTCAATGTATATTAATGCACAGGTTCAAAAAATGTAATCCGACTGCAAAGGGCTCACTTCACAACAATTCATAATAGTTTTAAATTTTAAAGATAATTATAAAAAATAAATAAATAAATTGAACCAAAGGAGGACATATTGTAGAAAGCGGTGACTAAAAGATGGATTATAAAGGAGATACTAAAATGTTGGACACGTCCAGAATATTCATATAGATTTTGATGGCTTCCAGAGGACCGAAAGCTATCAATACTCATTTTGTGAAGGGAAATGGGGGAATACATTATGTGGATCTATAACATGCTTATGTGTTTTTTTTTAAATTCACTTACCACTGCTGGTGCATTTACTACTGATAAATTATAACCATACAGAAACGATGAACCAAAAGCTCCAATTAGTGACGCAGTCAGAAGATGGCATGTCAAACCCTACAAAGGCAAGAGATCTCGTTTAAACATTTTAAACCTTTTTTTAAAAAAAATCAGTGACTTGAAATTTTTTTTAATTTGAAACAACTTTTCTTGATTAATCTTTCATTTGGTATTCAATTACATTTTGCTGAAGATTCATTTGCAGGGTATGATAATTATTACTGGTCACTTATTACCCTGCCATCTTAAACTGCTGAAACCCTTCTGATGAAGGCACTCTCAACAGTGTTATTGGCTTGATGTTTTAAGATACAAGAACTATTCCCCATTGCTTTTTCTGCATGTACAGCCCTGGTTAAGAACATGTTTTATTGCATTTCTACTGCAATACTGTGAGGTATTTTTATTTTTAGTTTTTTTTGCAAACGCAGTGTGTCCTCATAGACTAGTATTTTGGCTTCAGCTAAGAAAAAGAGCCATTTGCCGAACTTAGGAATGTTGTGTCAGCCAATCGGGTTTGTTTGGTAACATGTTGTAACACTTTGCCCAGTTGGATGCAGTGGAAGAATTAAGAGAGCTGGGTGGGATCTGATTTCTGAAGGAGAGTTGACTGGTTTGGGATCTTTTAGGAGGAGGTGCAGAGAACGGAAGATGCTTGGGGTCCCACCCAAAAGGGAGATGCTATTGCAAGGACTGCTTTGTGCAGCCGAATGGTTTCAGAGCAGAAGTGCCAATACTTCCGAGTTAGCCAGTTTGTTTGTGATGTTCTTCAAGGGAAGTTCAACCTGCAGATGGTGATGGGGGGTTCAGTAACAGGAATAAAGTGATACACCCAACTACTTCAGAAACAAGCTCCAACGTTTATTTGCATAGTTAGGCCGGTTTAACTGTAATGGGCCCCTTTTCTGTTAACTTTGCATTCACACAGCATTCACCACAATTTTCATTCCCTCAAAAGAACATTCCAACTTTCCTGTTTGACTGAACCTGGATCATACCGATTCTAGACGTGTGTTGATTATTGAAGGTGGCCTTCTCACTGTTATGCACGTGATGCTGTCTCAGTTAGCTAATGAGCTGAGTTTGTTACGAGCCCCAGTGAGAAGGTTACATGCACTTAACTATATGATACATCTATTCTATTTTCCCTCCTCTTATTTTCTCGGTCTTAAATCTTATAAAGGAAATGAACAGTTTGTTCCATTTTGACCTCATTCTGCACCTGTCTGGTAAGATGACAGCACATTCGATTGCAGTGGCCGACCAAAGGTGCACTTTTGTTTATGAAATGTATTTTTTATTATCATAACATTCTACTGTACTCCAAGAACAACGATTACAACAGTTCTACCACATCAGTGATCTGTTCGTTGTTCAGAGTCGCCGGCTGAGAGAAGGAGAAGCCAGTGGTCGGGCCGAGAGAAGGAGAAGCTGGCAGATGGACTGGTCTGCGTTCGGAGGAGCTGGCCTGAGTGCAGACCATGCTGCTGTCTGCAACTTGAAGATATTGGAGTTGGTGCAGAAAAGCATCGTGCAGGATAACCATGAGTGACTGTCTTGAACGTTTCTTTTGTGATCGCAAGACCCTGTTTGACATGGATAATGTGACATGCTGCAGGCCTGTTTGGTGGTTGAGACACGCAACGAGGCAGCAGTATGGCCTTGGCTGTAGCGAGAACAAGGCCTCAGGCCTAGGGCTTGCCTGCTGCTGCAGTCCAGGTGAGACGATGCTGGAGGCAGTGTAGTGCTTAGTTGGTGCTCGGTTGGGAGCTGGCCTTTCCCTCCAGTGTTTGACTGACAGTAGGAAAGGCTGGATTACTGGGAGCTGTGCCATCAATTTGCATGTCGCTCGGGGACTTGGACTGTGAGTACGTGAACAGAAAAGATGCTGCAGATTCTAGAAATCCAGATGAACACATTCAAAACACTGGAGAAACTCAGCAGTTGAAGCAAATGAATGAACAGTTGACATTTCAGGCCAAGACTCATCATCAGGACTAGAAAGGAAGCGGGAAGGAAGCTAGAACAAAGTGGTGGGGGGAGGTACTCTTTTGACATGCCTTTTCCATTTCCTGATGGAATTGGTACCCCACATCCTGGCTACTGATCTGGGGCCTGAATTCAAACTCCCATCAGGGTCTTTTTACCCTTGTAGTTTTTAAACTCTAACGCAAAGGATTCTACACCTTTCGATCCTATGTCACATTTTTCCCTGGACTTAGATTTGAATTTTTACCAATAGAGCCACCCAACCCTTTAGTATAATGTGTACCATTGGGTGTTAAGCTCCCAAATACAAGGTCACCACTCAGCCTCCTTCACTCCAGGGAAAACAGTCTCAGCCAATTCAGTCCCTCCACAATTTAATTTCAAGCGTGTGGTGCTCTTTTTGGATTGGAAACTGCAATGTTAGGAAGGGGAAAATAAACCTCTCATCAGGCATCTGACCAAATAAACAGATGGCATGTGGACAAGAGCAAAAGATCCAGCAACCAGCTGATAAGCCTGACTTGCAGCCATCTATGGACCACACAACACCCCCAACCCAACAGTCACTGTGCTCAGAGCCAAGAACAAAGGATAGACTATCAGCAATAGGTGAGCAGTTAGACCTCACCAGAAGGAATTCTTCAAAAGAATCCTCAACATAAGCATCTAGGCTTCATTCTACAGGAGGCCATGTGAACAGCCCCACCACCACACGGTCTCTATACTGCAGAAGTTCACACATTTACCCCTTCACCTCTTATTCCTCAGAGGAGGTCATGCCAGAGGACTTTAGAGGCACTGTAACCCTGACCATCATAGGAGATAAATCCTGGTGTGGTAACTACCTACTCCTTCCCCAGAGAAAATCATTGCAAAGGATTCCCCCCCCCCCCACACCAGTGGCCAAAGAGCCCCACATTGCAGTGAAGCACAAAAGTCATAACCTTCACTGTTCATAACATGCAGGGAGATTTCCAGAGGAAATCTTCACCTTTGGCTGCCTGACATCATTTTACACCTGATGCACAATGGCATATGTCCTGACCTTAAGCAGATGGCTGTCAAACAACGTCTGCATGGTCAACCTACTCTTCCCTACTGTTATAATGCATCTCAACTGTCTGCAATGGTGGAGGTAATCAGAAAATGTGTTATCTCCACACCAGGGCGAGATGCTAGAAAACATGACCACTCCCATAACTCAACAATCATGCTTCAGCAAAAGCAGACATGGATAATGAAATTCACCAGTGTAGCAGCACAACATGAGACCAGCTAAGGCAATGAGGACTTAACGATCAAGACACCAAACACAGCATAGAGATCATGGGCTATTTGCAAGACAAAAAGCATTGGAGGACCTCAACAACTCAGGCAACATCCTCTGAGGGAAACTGACAGTCAGAGTTTCACATCAAAACCGGGGGGGGGGGGGGGCGGGGTTAGGGTTTGGGAGAACCCAATTGTTAGCATATTGAGACTTTCCACTGCAAGACCCCCAAGTTTTTTTTAAAAAATGGGATTTCCCCACCGTGCTATCAATGGAACCCTTGCCAATATGTCCTAAATTTCTAGCATTGCTGCCATCACCTCACCTGCTCACCAAACACCTCATCAGCCTACAAATCCAACACCTCATTCTTCACAACTTCAGCCACCTGCAACAGGACCCCACTGTTAGGTATATTTTCCCTCTCTCATTTGCTCATCACTCCCCATCGATCCCCCCCCCTCCCTCAGTACTCACACTAACCAGCATTGAAACTGACCTCACAGCTCAATCCCCCTCCCTCCCTCGGTACTCACACTGTACCCACACACCTCAACACAAAAGACTGTGCAGATGCTGTGGTCAAAGCAACACACACAACACGCTGGAGGAACTCAGCGGGTCAGGCAGTATCTGTGGAAACGAAGAGTCTACATTTCGGGCCAGGACCCTTCGTCAGGACGAGGGGGTAGGGGCCCTAAAAAGAAGGTGGGGGGGGAGGGTGGGAAAGAGAAGGCCTGGTGAAAAACCCAGGGAAAGATCAAGGGGTGGGGGTGGGATAGGCAGGAAAGGTGAAGGAGGAATGTAAGGGGAAAGCACTGTGTAGTAGTAGGAGGAGGCAGAATCATGAGGTAGGGAAACTGGGGTGGGGGAAAGGAGGCAGAGAGAAACTAGGAAGGGGGAAGGTTCCCCCATCCCAGTTTCCCTCTGCCTCCTCCTCCTCCTCCAGCTGCCTATCACCTCCCTCATTGTTCCGCCTCCTTCTACTACCCATTGAGCTTTCCCCTTCGTCACCTTTCATGCCTATCCCCTCCCCCAAAACCTACTTAATAGTGACCTAAAGTGGCGGCTTCTCAAAGCCCTTTTAGTTGTACTTTGAAGACATGCAGAAAGATTGTAGTAACCCAACTTGCTGTGAACAGACACGAGTTTCAGAAGTCAAGTTTAAAATTAGTGAAGGAAACGTGCAGTGCTAGTACTGAATTCCGAGGAAACTCCACGCCATTGATGCCGCTTACCCTTCCTACGGTTCTGTGAGAAGGACTACAACAAGCGCTGCTGAGGAGAGCCTCATCGAGGGTGTCGGACAGACCGCACCGTCTCCGCTCCATCCCAGGTATGGCCGGCGGTGGTGACGTGACCCGCAATCTCGCACCCTGACAGCGCCGATGTTAAAGCCACAGCCAGTAAGCCCCGCCCCGTCTCCATTTGATAAGTAATCGTGAAGTTATCATGAAGGAATGGTAACATAAAGAGTCATTCTACCACTGGGCGATTTCTAAAAATAGCAGAAGGTTTGATGTATAATTGAGTTTTAATAGAGACATAAGAGAACTGCAGATGCTGGGATCTGAACGAGAAAATAAAGGTACTAGAGGAACTCAGCATGTCGGGCATCGTCTTTGGAAACGAAACGGCAGTCGTTGAGAGTCAATTTGTCTGTACGAGTGCTGCCGGAGCTGCTGAGTTCATTCAAAAGTTTATTTTAAAATTAATCCTTTAAAAAATCATTTGCTAATACGAGGAAATCTGCAGATGCTGGAAATTCAAACAACAACACACACAAAATGCTGGTAGAACACAGCAGGCCAGGCAGCATCTAACTGAAGCAGTTAGTCCTGACGAAGGGTCTCGGTCCGAAACGTCGACAGCGCTTCTCCCTATAGATGCTGCCTAGCCTGCTGTGTTCCACCAGCATTTTGTGTGTGTTGTTGTTTGTTAATAGATTGTTTTGCTCTGTGGCTGGATGTAACGAATGGAGTAGGATCCTGGGACACCAATGTAGTTCGCATGAATATATGATTGAAAACATGATTATATTTCTCCACTTGGGAGATTTGAATAGAATGCTACTCAACAGTCTTTGGTTATTTTCTGACACTGAAGTAGTATTTCAACCTGTAGATCAGGTAATTGTTCAAGAGTGGCTGTTGTTGACAAAATTATGTTTACTCAATCTTGCACAAGGCCTGCTGATTTTAGACAAAGGAATGAGCCGGAATACATAATGTTGGGCACACACTTCTATTTTTTCTAAGCAGCTCGCTATCAGTGAGACGGACTTGGCTGTATATTGTCGATGGGTTGGAGGCAATATCCTGAGTTGAACTGGTTGGAGGTATGTAGTTCACCACATTACCTTCAACACTCAGAAGCTGCTCTTGCCTTTGAACTCTGGCTTGCATGCTTCCAATCATACTTGGAGGAAGTTAGTGCGACTGAGCCCGCTGTTATGCACAGAATTCTCATCTCGAGGGTCACCCCGAAAGTTTACTCACTTATCAGGGACCTGCCGACCTACAAAGGGACACTGGACGCCCTCAAAAGAGAGTACCTGCGGCCGGTGAACACCGTCTACGCAAGACATTGCTTAGCGATGCGGCGACAGCGACCCGGCGACAGCGACCCGACGAGTCGAGTGCTGAGTTTCTCTGAGCCCTACAGACACTCGTGTGGACTTGCAACTGCAAAGGACTGATGGCGGAACAACATGCGGAGCTGCTAGTACGAGACGCCTTCGTTACGGGGATCAGGTCAGTGTACGTGCGCTAGCAGCTGCTGGAAAATGCCGATCTTACCCTACGCTCAGTGATTGAGACGGCCAACATGTAAAAGGCTGTTCTGCACAACGCTGACGCTGTCCAGCCGTGTGATCCCCCACCGGCCCCATGGACACCTCAGACCCCGCCGCCACTGGTTCCCGCGAGCAAATTTGCCACTGCTGCTGCCAGTCGCGAGTCCACGAACTCCCCGAACCCAACCACAACTGCTGCCAGTCGCAAGTTCGTGCAGTGTTACTTCTGCGGATTCGAAAAGCACCCCCAAAAACGCTGCCCGGCCCGAGAAGCGACCTGCTCCAGCTATGGGAAGAGGGGCCATTTCGCCAAGGTCTGTAAGTCTGAACCACAAGCAGGGTTGGGCAGTGTTGCGTGTGAGGCTTGGGGGCCGCCATCTTGCCTGCCCACCTCGTGCGAGACATGGGGGCCGCCATCTTGCCTGCCCAGATGGGGGTGGCCATCTTTGTCGGTGCCAACTCGCCCCGCCCCCGACCCACGGGTGCTTACTGGGCACCAAGACGGCAGTTCAACTCTGCCCTCCATAACCCTCAACCAAAGTGCCCCACACCAGCTTGCAAGGTCAATGATGGACATCCTGGTGGAGGGGCACAGGACTAGCTGCCTGTTTGACACGGGCAGCACTCAAAGTTTTATTGACCCCAACACGGTGCAACACTGCGGACTCGTGACACGGCCGGTAAGCCAGAGAGTCACCATGGCTTCTGGGTCGCATTCCACAGACATCCGGGGGATTTGTGTAGCGACATTGGTGGTGCAGGGCACAGAATATCAGAACTTTGCGCTACTGGTCATGCCTCAACTGTGCGCGCCTGTGCTATTGGGGCTGGGCTTCCAGAGCCACCTCTAAAGTGTGACTATGGCATATGACGGGCCCCTCCCACCACTCACTGTCAGGAATCCTCAGTTTTGTGGGACTTCGTCATCTACCCCGCTACTGACCACACACACACACACACCGAACCACACATCCCACCCAGCACCATGCCGACAGCTGCGCTACTGACACCACTTGCAGCCTCTCCACCCTCAAGATCTCTCCCCCACCGCTGTTCGCCAACCTAACCCCCGACTGTAAACCTGTGGCAACTAAAAGCAGGAGGTACAGGGCAGGGGACAGGGCCTTCATTCAGTCAGAGGTGCAGCGGCTGCTCAGGGAGGGGATCATTGAGCCAAGCACAAGTCCTTGGAGGGCCCAGGTGGTTGTTGTTCGGATCGGGCAGAAAAAATAGGATGGTCGTGGACTATAGCTAGACCATCAATAGGTTCACGCAGCTCGACGTGTACCCCCTACCCCGCATCGTGGATATGGTCAACCAGATAGCTCAGTACAAGTTGTACTTGACAATAGATCTGAAATCCGCTTATCACCAGCTCCCCATCTGCCTGGAGGACCGCCCCTACACCGCTTTCGAGGCGGGTGGCTGGCTCTATCACTTCCTGCGCGTCCCCTTCGGTGTTTCACTAATGGTGTCTCTGTCTTCCAGAGGGAAATGGACCGGATGGTGGACCAGTGCCAACTGAAGGCCACATTTCCCTATCTGGATAACATCACCATCTGTGGTCACGACTGGTGGGATCACAACGCCAACCTCCAAGGATTTTTCCAAGTGGCCAAAGCCCTGAACCTTACTTATAACAGGGACAAGTGTGTGTTAGGAACCACCCGCCTTGCTATCTTTGTGTATGTTGTGGAGAACGGGGTCATTGGCCCTGATCCCGACCGTATGCGCCCCCTGTTAGAACTTCCTCTTCCCACCACCCTCAGAGCCCTCAGACGGGGCCAGGGCTTCTTTTCCTATTACGCCCAATGGGTCCCTCATTACGCAGACAAGGCCCGCCCCCTGGTCAAGTCTACCACATTTCCCCTCTCTGCCGAGGCCCGCCCGGCCTTCAGCCGCATTAAAGGGGACATTGCCAAAGCAACGATACATGCGGTGGACGAGACCATTCCTTTCCGAGTAGAGAGTGACGCCTCCGATTTCACGCTGGCTGCTACCCTCAATCAGGCAGACAGGCCAGTAGCATTCTTTTCTCATACCCTTCAAGGCTCTGAAATTCGGCACTCTGTGGTGGAGAAAGAAGCCCAGGCCATCGTGGAAGCTATTAGGCACTGGAGGCACTATCTCGCCGGCAAAAGGTTCACCTTGCTGACCGACCAGCGCTCAGTTGCATTCATGTTCAGCAACCAACAGCGGGGCAAAATCAAAAATGATAAAATTTTGCAGTGGAGAATAGAACTCTCCACCTACAACTATGATATCCTGTACCGGCCTGGAAGGCTCAATGAACCCCCTGATGCCCTATCCCGGGAAGCGTGTGCCAGTGCACAGCTCGACCAGCTATACGCCCTCCATGCACATCTTTGCCACCCGGGGGTCACCCGATTTTACCATTTCGTGAAAGCCCGGAACCTGCCTTACTCCCTTGAGGACATCAGGACGATGACCAGGGACTGCCAAGTCTGCGCTGAGTGCAAACCGCACTTCTACCATCCTGAAAAGGCGCAACTTATCAAGGCCACCCGCCCCTTTGAGCGACTGAGTGTTGACTTTAAGGGCCCCCTTCCCTCCACCAACCGCAATGTCTACTTTCTCAACATTATCGACGAGTACTCGCGGTTCCCCTTTGCCATTCCCTGCCCCGACACCACTGCCACGTCCGTCATAAAAGCCCTACGCCAGCTCTTCACTCTGTTCGGATATCCCTGCCATAACCACAGTGATAGAGGGTCCTCCTTTATGAGTGACGAGCTGCGCCAGTACCTGCTGACTAGGGGCATTGTTACTAGTAGGACCACGAGTTATAATCCCCGGGGAAATGGACAGGTGGGGAGGGAGAATGCCACAGTGTGGAAGGCCACACTTTTAGCCCTTAAGTTGAAAGGGTTGCCGGTCTCTCGCTGGCAGGAGGTCCTCCCCGAGGCACTCCACTCTATCCGCTCTCTGTTATGTACGTCCACCAATGCCACCCCTCATGAGCACCTATTCTCTTTTCCCAGGAAGTCTGCCTCTGGGACCACCCTACCAGCTTGGCTGATGTCCCCAGGGCCAGTGCTGCTCCGGAAACATGTGAGGAGTAATAAATACTCCCCGCTGGTCGAGAGGGTTCACCTACTACATGCGAACCCCCAGTATGCCTATGTGGTCTTACCTGATGGGCGGGAGGACACGGTCTCCGTCCACGACCTGGCGCCTGCAGGAGCAGCAGACCACTACCCCAAACACTCCACTGTAACTATGAACCCTGTACCCGAGGTGACACCGCGCACACCGAGCCCTACACAGACTCCTCACGACACTCCTATACTGGGCATTTCGCACACGCATATACCAGGCGCCTCGCACATGCATGAGGGATCACTGACACCTAGCGGGCTGACACCTCATGTCAGGCCGGAACCAGCACAACCACCATCTCCGGTGCAATCACAGCCGGTGCTACGTAGATCACAGCGACAGATTCAACCACCTGATAGACTTAACCTGTAAATATACTTGTCAGAAACTTCGCCCCATGGGGACTCTCTTTTAAAACAAAGGGAGGGTGAATGTGGTGAACTACATATACCTGTCTGGACACCCCCCCCCCCCCCCCCGCTGACTGCTCCTGTGGCTCCTCCCACAGACTCCAGTATAAAGGCGATTGGGGCCTGAGCCCTGCCTCTTAGTCTCCAGGATGTAGCATGGTGGTCAATTGCTGCTTGTTCTTTCTTCCAGTCAATAAAAGCCGATATCTCGCCTCACATCTCAGAGAGTTATTGATGGTGCATCAAGGTGCAAGGACTGCAGACCTACCTAGCCATCGCAGTATTCACATTGTTTGGGTACTGGCACACCAGCTGCTCAGTTCCCTCCCAAATCATTACTCAAACTGCACTTTTTAAGAGTTCCTTCTTGATGGAATAAGCAAGCAGGTATTATTGATTTCTGAATCATACAGGGAAACAGACCATTTGGCCCAAATCATCTATGCTAACGAGGCAATCCTGAGCTGGTCCCATTTGCCCACATATTTCACTAAACCTTTCCTATCCATGTATTTGTCCAAATCTCCCTTAGATGCTGTAATTCTAATCACTTCAAGGAGCATTTTGCATCCGTCACTGGTGTAATTGTTTGTAACTCCAGGAACTAATTGAGAGAAAACAAACAGGAGCTGGGGTTACCTGTCTATGTAGTTCACCACCCCCTCTTTTTCACTGAGGCACTCACATGAGAGAGGGAGAGAGAGAATGTGAACAGGCTTTTCTGACTGAGGTTGGGTGGAAATACAACTAAAGGTCATAGGTTAAGGGTGAAAGGTGAAAAGTTTAAGGGGAACATGAGGGGAAAGTTCTTCACAGGTTATTGACTGCAAGCTTGATTTCAACACTTAAAACAAATTTGGATAGGCATATGGATGGTAGGAATATGGAGGGCTATGGGACTAGGCAGTTTATCTGGTTCTGGCAAGGACTAGATGGGCCAAAAGGCCTGTTTCTGTGCTGTATTTCTCTATGACTCTATAGTACAACTACTACGTAGATATCCACAGCATAGTAAATTTTATCTTGTTCCATTCATACCGAAAGATTTAACCGCTGAGGAGGACTTTTTACTCGAGTGGGATAATGTCTTTCCTGACAAGGTAGGGGCAGTCTGCCTGGCAGATGAGACTTGTGGCTGTGAAAATCCTCTGTGGTGGTAGTAGGAGTTGACACTGAAACTGCAGGAAATAGTTCCGACAGCTCAGGACAATTGTTTTTTTCTTTAACAAATGGCTCTGCTCTCCTCAACTGATCAATGTATCATCTCTAGATGACAGCAGATGCAATCTGCACTGTGTAGGAGAGTGGTCCAGTTCTAACCTTAATCTTTCCAAGTATCCACTTTTTATCATCTATGCAGCCCCTCGCTAGGACTGCTTGTTCAGGAGTGAAATAGCACACCTCCTTGTTTGAGAAATCCTCAATTTGACTCCCCTGTTGATCCTGTAAACTCTTTCTGAGATTGGATTTGAAGAAATCCAGGTGTGAGTGCAAGGGACGAGCCCGGAACAGCATGGCTGGTCAGTTGTAGGTTGTGGAGTGTGGGGCATTGCGATATGCAAGGAGGAAATTGGCAAGTTCCTGATTCAGTGTCGGTGTGGTGTGTTCTGCTGACATTTCTCAGTGTGTTCTTCAGACTCCGGACAAACTTTCCACCAAGACATTTGGAGCTGGGTGGTACAGTGCAGATGTAAAATGTCTTATCCCATTCATTTTCAGGAATGAGTGAAACTGTTCCACCACAAACTGTGGCCTATTGTCACTGATCAAGTGTCTGGAACACCAGTCCCTGAGAAGGGGCTTCTCAACACATTAATAGTGAGCGACAGAGGTTGTAGTGGAGGCTATTGGGAACATTTCTGGCCACTTTCTAGCTGCATCCGCTACAACCAAGCAACTTGTGCCCATGACTAGATGGGCAAAATCCAAATGAATCCTCTGCCAGTGCAATGCAGACCATCGCCAGGGATGAAAAGGTGTGGCCTGGCATTTTCTGGATATGTTGGCATCCCCAACAGGGCATAGCAAGCTACTCAATCTACTGGTCTATCACCGGCCACCAGACAAATCTTTGAACCAATGCTTTCATTGTGACCACACCTAGATGACCAACCTGTAGCTCTTAGCTTGGATGGTACAACAGTTCTCAAACACCACATAAGACAACCCTTGTCAAGGACAAGTTCATTCTGGCACTTCTAAAACTGGGGTAATTAGAATCTCTGCTGCACTATTGAGCCATTTTATGTAGCCACGTAGTCCTGAGGAAGTGTAGAGACTTTCTTTTGTTTTGCCTTTCGATCATCTCTGTCGTAATAGGGATACTTTCAATTTACATTAGGGAGAATACATCAAGATGAATGTCCTCTTTTGTAAATTTTTCAGGTGTTTCCTCTTCTAAGGAGAAACAGGGCAATTTATGATTCATTGTCCTCTTGCATTCCATCTTGTAATTGTGCCCCTCTGGCTTGCACATAGTAGACTTGTGTACTTTGTAGCTGCCTCTACTACAACCAAGCAATTTGTGCCCCTGAAGGGACTTTTTCAAGCTGGAGGTTTGGGATTAGTGGTGTTCCACAGGTACTGGGACATCTGCAGTTTGTGATGTATATAGATGACCTGGATGAAAATGTAGATGGGTGGGTTAGTAAATTTGTGCATGATAGCAAGACTGGTGGAGTTGCAGATAGAGTAGAAGACTGGCAAAGTATACAGCATGATATAAAAAAATTGTAGATAGAGGCTGAGAAGTGGCAGATGGAGCTTAACCCAGATAAATGTGAGGTGTAGCACCTTGGTAGGGAAAATGCAAGGAGACAGCACTCTGTTAAGGACAAGATCCTGAACAGTGTTGCTGAGCAGAGAGATCTTGGGGTGCAAGTTCATAGCTCCTTGAAAGTGGTGTAACCACCATGGCTCCTAATAAACCAGGCTTATTAGCTAACAGTCTAACAGCTGAGTGACCGAGCATAATGTGGGTCACGGTGAGAAGGCCACCTTTAATAATCAACACAGGGCCCATTACTGTTAAACCAGTCTAAATGTGCAGATAAACATCGGAGCCCATTTCAGGAGTATTGGCTGTATCAATTTACTTACACTGCTGGACCCACATCACCAGCCACAGTTCAAACTTCCCTCGAAGAATGTTACAAATAAACTGGCTAACTCAAAAGTATTAGCATTTCCTCCTTAAAACCATTCGTCTGCATAAAGTACTCCTTACAATGGGGTATCTCCTCTGGGTGGGATTCTGCATCATCCCTTGTGCTCCATCCACACCCCTTACCAACAGAGATCCCAGACCCAGACCACTGTCCCTCAGAAATCTAATCCTACCTATCTCTCTTGAATGTCCCACTGGACAGAATGTTACCAAGGCAAACTCGATTGACTGTCACAACATTCCTCAGCTGAGCAAAAGCTCCCTATCTCAGCAGAAGCCATAGCACTAGTCTATGAAGCTCAACTAACATAACACAGAAAGATGATTTATTAACCTGTTTAAGAATTTTATTCCATCTATCATCAGAAATCTGACAATTTAGGTCATCCTCCCAAGCTTTTTTTATTTGATCTAAAAAGTCTTGTCTAGATTCAATCAACAAGTTATAGATACCAGTAATAGAACCATTAACAAAGGGTTTTAAATTTAAAAGATCGTCCAGTAAATTTTTATCAGGACCTATAGGAAAAGTAGTTAATTGGAAACGTAAGAAATCTCTAATTTGAAGGTATCTGTAAAAATGTGTTTTTGGGAGTGCAAATTTAGTTGACAATTGGTCAAATGAAGCAAGAGATCCTGAGATAAACAGGTCCCAAAAACACTTAATACCTAGTTCATCCCAATCTTTAAAGACTTTATCAGTCATGGAAGGGATAAAAAAAAAATTAAGGAGAATGGGAGATGATAATGAAAAATTCACTAAACCAAAAGATTTCCTAAATTGAGACCAAATCCTTTAAAGTTTGTTTAACAATTATGTTATCTTTATTTTATTTGCTGAAAAAGAAGAATATGATCCAAGAAGAGAGACAATAGAGGAATTTTTTACAGAATTAACTGTAAAAGAGCATCTTTCTGTGCTCGTCATTCTCTCCTACAATTTAAAGTGGTTCATAGAGCTTACATTTCTAAACACAAGTTGTCCAGTTTTTATCCAAATGTTTCTCCACTTTGTAATAAATGCAACTCTGCTGATGCCTCTTTAATTCATATGTTTTGGTTTTGCCCTAAAATTGAAAAGTTTTGGTGGGAAATATTCCATACCTTCTCACAACTTTTTAGGGTCCAACTTGACCCAAATCCCCTTACTGCCTTGTTTGGTATTATTGCAGATGAAGATATAACTTTAAATACTTCTAACCTACAGGTTTTAGTTTTTACCTCTCTTTTAGCAAGGAGAACAATCTTGCTTAAATGGAAGGAGTCTACCCCTCCTACACATCTTCAATGGCTACGTGATATGTCTTATTTAAATTTAGAAAAGATCCGCTGCTCAGTCTTAAATTCAAAACAATCTTTTTATGGTATCTGGGGACCTTTCCTAAATTACTTTTCCAATTTATAAAGTTTAACAGTGCACAGACTTTTATGTATATTTTTATCTTCTCTTCTTAAGCGAATAGGTTTTCTTTTCTAATTATCCATTATCATCCATCAGCTTTTTTTCTTTGGTAGTTGGTAGGGGGTTGACTTTTTTTTATGTAAAAAAAATTTTAATGATCTATGATCTATCTTTAAATTTTTGATTATAGATTGGTATACCTTTATGCAATAACATTCTGATCAATTTTATCACAATATATGAATGTACACAAGTTATGTTGAGATGTATCTATGAGTTGCACTCTGTAAATCTTGTTAAGAAAATTATTTTTAAAAAGAACATAACACACCGCTTTTTGCAGAAAAGATGCTAAAATAAAATACTCAACAGTTGAAATACTGTAAAACATATTCTTAACTAGATTTACTAGAATGTTACCTGGGTTTCAGCACCTAAGTTACAGAGAAAGCTTGAACAAGTTAGGTCTTTATTCTTTGGAGCATAGAAGGTTGAGGGGGGACTTGATAGAGGTATTTAAAATTATAAGGGGGATAGATAGAGTTGATGTGGATAGGCTTTTTCCATTGAAAGTAGAGGAGATTCAGCAGTAGTTATGGGTGATTTCAACATGCAGGTGAACTGGGAGAATCAGGTTGGTGCTGGACCCCAGGATAGGGAGTTTGTAGAGTGCCTACGGGATGAATTCTTGGAACAGCTTGTACAAGAGCCGACCAGGGACAAGGCTGTTCTGGATTTAGTGTTCTGTAATGAACAGGATTTGATAAGCGATCTCGCAGTAAAGGAGCCATTAGGAGGTAGTGACCATAATATGATAAGTTTTTATCTGCAATTTGAGGGGGGTAAGGGCAGATCGGAGGTGTCAGTGTTGCAGTTGAACAAAGGAGACTATGAAGCCATGAGGGAGGAGCTGGCCAAAGTTAAATGGACTGATATCCTAGCAGAAAAGACAGTGGAACAGCAATGGCAGGTATTCTTGGGAATAATGCACAAGGTGCAAAATCAGTTCATCCCTCAGAGAAGGAAGGATTCAAAGGGGGGAAAGGGGCCACAGTGGTTGACAAAGGAAGTCAGAGATTGCATAGCATTAAAAAAAAAGTATTACAGAGCTAAGGTGAGTGGGAAGACAGATAATTGGGAAAATTTTAAGGAACAACAGAACTTAACTAAAAAGGCAATACGGGGAGAAAAAATGAGGTATGAACGCAAGCTAGCCAGGAATATAAAGGAGGGTAGCAAAAGCTTTTTTTTTTTTTTTTGGTATGTGAAGAGAAAGAAGATAGTTAAGAACAATGTTGGGCCCTTGAAGAATGAATTGGGTGAAATTGTTATGGGAAACAGAGAAATGGCAGAAGAATTTAATAAGTACTTTAGATCTGTCTTCACTAGGGAAGACACAAGCAATCTCCCAGATGTATTGATGGGCCAAGGACATAGGGTAACAGAGGAACTGAAACAGATTGACATTAGGAAGGAAACAGTGATGAGTAGACTAATGGGACTGAAGGCTAACAAGTCCCCAGGTCCAGATGGTCTGCATCCTAGGGTACTAAAGGAGGTGGCCCTGGAAATTGCGGATGCATTGGTAATCATTTTCCAATGTTCCTTATATTCAGGATCAGTTCCTGAGGATTGGAGAATGGCTAATGTTATCCCACTTTTTAAGAAAGAAGGGAGGAGAAAACAGAGAACTATTGCCCTGTTAGCCTAACATCAGTAGTGGGGAAGATGCTAGAGTCCATTATTAAAGATGAAATTGTGGCATATCAAGATAACAGTGACAGGATTGGGCCAAGCCAGCATGGATTTACCAAGGGCAAATCATGCTTGACTAATTTATTGGAGTTTTTCGAGGATGTAACCAGGAAGTTAGACAAGGGAGATCCAGTGGATGTAGTGTACCTCGATTTTCAGAAGGCATTTGATAAGGTCCCACATAGGAGATTGCTGGGTAAAATCAGAGCTCATGGCATTGGGGGAAGATATTGATATGGATAGAAAACTGATTGGCAGATAGAAAGCAAAGGGTAGCGGTGAATGGGTGTTTCTCGGAATGGCAGGTGGTGACTAATGGGGTGCCACAGGGCTCGGTATTGGGACCACAGCTGTTTATGATTTACATCAACAATTTAGATGAAGGCATTGAGAATAACATCAGCAAGTTTGCTGATGATTCTAAGCTGGGTGGCAGTGTGACATATGATGAGGATGTTAGGAGAATTCAGGGTGACTTGGATAGGCTGGGTGAGTGGGCAGATACATGGCAGATGACGTTTAATGTGAATAAGTGTGAGGTTATCCACTTTGGGAGCAAGAACAGGAAGGCAGATTATTCTCTGAATGGTGTAGAGTTAGGTAAGGGAGAAATACAAAGAGATCTAGGAGTCCTTGTTCATCAGTCACTGAAGGTGAATGAGCAAGTGCTGCAGGCAGTGAAGAAGGCTAATGGAATGTTGGCCTTTATTACAAAGGGAATTGAGTACAAGAGCAAGAAAATCCTTTTGCATTTGTACAGGGCCCTGGTGAGTATTGTGTACAGTTTTGGTCTCCAGGGTTAAGGAAGGACATCCTAGCTGTAGAGGAAGTGCAGCGTAGATTCACAAGGTTAATTCCTGGGATGTCCGGACTGTCTTATGCAGAGAGGTTAGAGAGACTGGGCTTGTACACGCTGGAATTAAGGAGGTTGAGAGGGGATCTGATTGCAACATAAGATTATTAAGGGAGTGGACAAGATAAAGGCAGGAAGTATGTTCCAGATGCTCAGAGAGTCCAGAGGGCATGGTTTAAGAATAAGGGGTAGGTCATTTAGGACGTAGTTAAGGAAAAACTTCTTCTCCCAGAGAGTTGTGGAGACGTGGAATGCACTGCCTCAGAAGGCAGTGGAGGCCAATTCTCTGGATGCTTTCAAGAAAGAGCTAGATAGGTATCTTATGGATAGGGGAATCAAGGGGTATGGGGACAAGGCAGGAACCAGGTATTGATAGTAGATGATCAGCAATGATCTCAGAATGGCGGTGCAGGTGTGAAGGGCCGAATGGTCTACTTCTGCACTATTTGTCTATTGTCAATTGACTGTGTGGGTTTCCTTCAGGTGCTCCTGTTTCCTACCACATCCCAAAGACAAGCATGTTGGTAAATTGAATCCCACCCTCTCTGTGTGGAGATGAATGGTAGAATCAGGATGGAGCTGAAGAGAATAGAGGGGGAATAAAATTGGGATTAATATAAATGGGAGCTTGATGTTTGCTCTGAGATCAGAGGGCCTAAATCCTTGCTGTATGCCTATAAAGACCAGTGGAGACTGTTTATTAACTGTCATGCACAGATTCTGAGTGAATGGACATTGGATTGTGCTGATTTTTTATCAGACCTATAAAGAGTGACAATTAGATGAATTTTCTATTTGGCTCCCAACCCAATCTCCTACTCATCTCCCAAACTGAGCCAGAGATGCCATTCCATTCCAGAGGTCTCACGCAGTCTGATGTCACTTACGATTCAGCCAACAAGGTGCACTGAAACATCTCAGTGGACCATGAATCATACTCCAACACAAATGCCAGCATATCCTTCACTGCTGTGGTCTGGGAACAAAAGGGCCAGGGACTGGTGAACATCAGAAGATCACACAAGTCCACCAGTCTCACCACATTTTAAGCTTGAAAGAGAAATGATATGCATCCTGCGGAACAGGCGTTTAAATGAACCATTTCAATAAAGGACATCACGACAACAAGTGTGTGAAAAACTTAAGGGAATATTTTTTTAAAGTATTAGAAAACAATTAAAATTATTAAACTGATTACTCAAATAATATAAACAAAACTGTGAAAAAGTAACAGATATAATTTTTTGAAGAGGTTACTAGGAAAGTTGACGAGGGTACAGCAGTGGATGCTATCTATATGGACTTCAGTAAGGCCTTTGACAAGGTTCTGCATGGAAGGTTCAATCGTTAGATGTTAATATTGAAGTAGTAATATGGATTATTACTTCTGGCTGGATGGGAGCTGCCAGAGAGTAGTGGTGGATAACTGTTTGTCAGGTTGGAGGCTGGTGACCAGTGGTGTGCCTCAGGGATCTGTACTGGGTCCAATGTTGTTTGTCATATACATTAATGATCTGGATGATGGGATGGTAAATTGGATTAGTAAGTATGCAGATGATACTAAGATAGGTGGCGTTGTGGATAATGAAGTAGGTTTTCAAAGCTTGCAGAGAGATTTAGGCCAGTTAGAAGAATGGGCTGAATGAGGGCAGATAGAGTTTAATGCTGATAAGTGTGAGGTGCTACATTTTGGTAGGGATAATCCAAATAGGACATACATGGTAAATGGCAGGGCATTGAAGAATGCAGTAGAACAGAGTGATCTAGGAATAATGGTGTATAGTTTCCTGAAGGTGGAATCTCATGTGGAAAGGGGGGTGAAGAAAGCTTTTGGTATGCTGTCCTTTATAAATCAGAGCATTGAGTATAAGAGTTGGGATGTAATGTTAAAATTGTACAAGGCATTGGTAAGGCCGAATTTGGAGTATTGTGTACAGTTCTGGTCACCAAATTATAGGAAAGATGTCAACAAAATAGAGAGAGTACAGAGAAGATTTACTAGAAAGTTACCTGGCTTTCAGCACCTAAGTTACAAAGAAACGTTGAACAAGTTAGGTCTTTATTCTTTGGAGAGTAGAAGGTTGAGTGTGGACTTGATAGAGGTATTTAAAATTATGAAGGGGATAGATAGAGTTGATGAGGATAGGCTTTTTCCATTGAGAGTAGGGGAGGTTCAAACAAGAGGACATAAGTTTAGAGTTAGGGGGCAAAAGTTTAGGGGTAACATGAGGGGGAATTTCTTTACTCAGAGAATGGTAGCTGTGTGGAATGAGCTTCCAGTAGAAGTGGTCGAGGCAGGTTCGATATTGTCATTTAAAGTAAAATTGGATAGGTATATGGACAGGAAAGGAATGGAGGGTTATGGGCTGAGTGCAGGTTGGTGGGACTAGGTGAGAGTAAGTGTTCGGCACAGACTAGAAGGGCCGAGATGGCCTATTTCCTTTCTGTAATTGTTATATGGTTATAAAAAGAACAAAAGAATAAAGGATAAAGCCCTCGAGCTGTCCATCACTGAAGCAGGCCCTTTCGTCAACTCTGTTTGCCAATAGTGAAGCCATCCCTTTATTGAGGTGGCTCGTTAATCCCCTGTTCTGCAGGATGGATATCATTTCTCTTTCAGGCTTGAAGTGTGGAGAGACTGGTGGACTTACTTGTGAGATCTTCTGATGTTCACCAGTCCCTGGCTCTTTTGCAGTAATCCATTTATAGACAATAGGTGCAGAAGTAGACCATTCGGCCCCTCGAGTCTGCACCGCCATTCTGAGATCATGGCTGATCATTCACTATCAATACCCAGTCCCTGCCTTGTCCCCATATCCCTTGATTCCCCTATCCATCAGATATCTATCTAGCTCCTTCTTGAAAGCATCCAGAGAATTGGCCTCCACCGTCTTCTGAGGCAGTGCATTCCACACCTCCACAACTCTCTGGGAGAAGAAGCTCTTCCTCAACTCTGTTTTAAATAACTGACCTCTTATTCTCAATCCATGCCCTCTGGTACTGGACTCTCCCAACATCTGGAACATATTTCCTGCCTCAATCCTATCAAATCCTTTAATTATCTTAAACGTTTCAATCAGATCCCCTCTCAATCTCCTCAATTCCAGCGTGTACAATCCCAATCTCTCCAATCTCTCTGCGTAAGACAGCCCTGCCATCCCAGGAATCAACCTAGTGAATCTACGCTGCACTTCCTCAATTGCCAGAATGTCCTTCCTTAAACCTGGAGACCAAAACTGTACACAATATTCCAGATGTGGTCTCACCAGGGCCCTGTACAAATGCAAAAGGACATCCTTGCTCTTGTACTCAATTCCCCTTGTAACAAAGGCCAACATTCCATTTGGTTGTATTGGGCCTCTATCCTGTCTTATCAAGGAGCTGTCCAAATGCCATTTAGATTGTGTAATCCTATCTGTCACTGCCACTTCTTCTGGCACCTTGTTCCATATGACCACCACCCTCTATGTGGAAAAAAATTGTCCCTCAGATCTCTTCAAAATCTCTTTCCTCTCACTTTCAAAGTATGTCTTCTAGTTCTGGGATCTCCTTGGAAAAAGACAGCCCTTTCCATGCCCTCCATAATTTAAAAACCTCTACAAAGTCACTGCTCAGCTTCCTACATTCTAGTGAGAATAAAGCCAACCTATCCCATCTTTCCTTAGAAGTAAAACCCTCTAATCCAGACAAAATCCTGGTCCATCTCTTTTGCACTGTCTTTAATACTGCCACATCCTTCCCATAACATGGCAACCAGAACTGTATACAATACTCCATTGTGGCCTGACCCGATGTAGTGAGAAAAGCTAATGAAAACAACTGGAGGGTCATTGAAGGGTCAGAGGTGGACAGAGTGAGCAATTTCAAGTTCCTGGGCATCCACATTTCAGAGGATCTATCCTGAGCCCAACATATTGGTGCAATCACGATAAAGGCAAGCCTGTGGCTATACTTCATTAGGAATTTGAGGAGATTTGTCATGTCACCAAAGACGAGCAAATTCCTTCAGATACATCATGGAGAGCACTCTATTGCATCACTCTCTGGTAAGGAGGCACCAATGTTCAGGACCATAAAAGGCTTCAGATGTTTGTAGACTCACCCTGCTCCATCACAGACACACTGAGGAAAATGTGGTGCCCCAAAAAGGTGGCATCTGTCATGAAGGGCCCTCACCATCCAGTACATGCCAACTTCTCATTACTACCATCAGGGAAGAGGCACAGGAGCCTGAAGACCCACATGCAATGTTCCTCTGCCATCAGATTTCTGAACAGTCCATGAATTAATGAACTATCTCATTATTCCTTATTTGTATTGTTTTTAATGCAACTAAGAGAAATTTCTTATCCCTGCATTGTAATGCTGTAACAAAACAAATTTCATGACCATTTGTGAATTATTGTTACTGATGGTGATTTTGATTAAAGTAACAAAAAAGGAAAATTAAAGGATGAGAAAGGTATCAGAAGAAGAGACATTAAGTCAATTAAATTACGAAAAAGGAAAATAGTTCATAACCTTAGATTCAAATAGAGTGCGTCAAGGGCAAGAAAAAAAACATGGAGTGACAGTTGAGGTAATATCACTTTAATTCTGAAGAAAATTAATATTAAAGGAACTAATACCTGAAGATGTAAAAAAAACCTCCCTATTTCTCTCCTCAATTTCCTAGCTCAAATTTTGTTGTTATAGTTCTTTGTACTCACTAGTGCACAGAGTAGTAAAATGTTTCTCTCAATAACTCTTGTTTCCAATCAAACTTCTAAAGAACCAACTCATCTTTATAATCCAGCCCTCAGAACTAAAGAAATTCTGGTGGATCTATGTACCATATCTTCTGAGGCAAACATCTTTTCTAAGTCAAGTGCTTTGAGTTGTATAATTTTACTTTAACCACGAATCTGCATGGGTAAAACAAAGAAAATTCACCCTGAATATTTTCACTTTCCAATTAAAGACTGGCATGTTAATAGTGCTTTTGATTTCATAATCTGTACACATTGTGGTGAACTACATATACCTGTCTGGACACGCCCCCCCCACTCCCACTGACTGCTCCTGTGGCTCCTCCCACAGACCTCGGTATAAAGGTGATTGGACCCTGAGCCCCGCCCTCAGTCTCCAGGATGTAGTATGATGGTCAATTGCTGCTTGTTCTTTCTTCCAGTCAATTAAAGCTGATATCTCGCCTCACGTCTCAGAGAGTTATTGATGGTGCATCACACATAAACCCTAAATTTTCTTTGGTTCCCCACTATTCCTGTCCTTTCTCCATTTAACACAGATCTGTTCTTTTCATTCAGAATAAATTACTTTAAATGGGGTTGATGTCATTTGGTAAAGATGTGAATGTATGCTTTATTCATTAGACTGTAATTTTCTATTCTCATCTACATTGATTACTTATTCTGCTCATCATTGTCAGCACATCTGGATTTTTGACTTTTTATTGTTTCATGTATTCACTTAATAAATACAGTGAATAGTTGAAGTCCAAATGAAGATTTTGTGGGACACTATCTGCAATTTTCCTGGAAAAAATGTTGTTTCTTATTACTGCCGATGGAAATTCTGTTTTGGGGTGCATTGATTTTGTTCACCTCATGGCAAATCATTTGTTGCACCGGTAACCCACAGTGATCTGATCACGTCCATCGGCACACCGTGATCAATAAATACTTTGCAGAAATAACTGAGCAGTGATTCAGAGAGTAATTCATCACGACTACAGTGATAAGTCATTTTTCACAGAAACTGGGGCAAGGTACACTGTTTACAATGTGCATCAACCAATTGGACTTTGGAGCTGGAAGTACAAGGCATCAGGATAATTAGGGCGAGTCAGCATGTTTCGTTAAGGAAGAAATGGAAAAGCAATACACACAAAATTCTGGAGAAACTCAGCAGGCATCAATGGAAAAGAATTTGATCAACATTTTAGGCCATGACCCTTCATTAGGATTAAGTAAAAGTTAGTTAGGTGAAGTCTAAATATAGTACATAACCAAAGGAATATAGGGATTTTAAAAAAGCTAAGTTAAGGACTATTGTTTTCTTGGACAGATAAAACTGTTGTTAAATGTAAAGAACTTTTTAAAATATCTATAGGTCAGTTCTCCATTAGAAGGTTGGATTAAGGGCAAAACACTTAGATGATGAATGCTTTCATCTATAAAAAACAGAAAAAGGTTCGACTAAGTGTCAAATATTATCTTTTGCCTCTCTCCTGGCTAGACATTTAATCCTCCTTAGATGGAGAGATGTTGCCCCGCCCACGCATGCTCAATGGCTTAACGATATTATGGCCTGCTTAGACCTTGAAAAAATTAATTATTCAGTTCTTAATTCGGACTTAAAGTTCCATAAGGTCTGGGGACCTTTTATTGAGTACTTTCATAACCTTCCCCTTAACTAAGGTTTTTTTTCGGTCCCTTGCTTTCAGCTCTTTTTTTTTGGTAGTAGGCATTAATATCTTCTGTTGCTAAGTGTATTTACAGTTTTGGGGGTTTGATTGTCCTGATTTATATTCTCTATATTGTGTTGTGGTTGGTCTGGAGTTTTTTTTTGTTGTGGGGCTTGGGGAGGATACTAATTTTACATGTCTTCAATTTGGGTGCTTTCTCAATTAGCTTTCTTTGTATCATATTATTATTGTATATTTTTGCACTGTATCAATGTTCTTCATTTTGATCTGGGTTTTTTTATCTGTAGTTACGTAGAAAATGTATTAAAAAACTAATTAAAAAAACAGAAAAAGAGGACATAATGGGTCATTAAGACTATGACATGCTCGATATAGAACAAGTATTCAAGTTCAAGTTTGAATTTATTGCTGTCACTGCCGGAGTATAAATGCCCTGAAAATTGGATTTCTGCTGCAGCAGTGCTATACATTGCAAACACAAGTTAACATTACCATAGATTAACATCAGAGGGAGATAATAGTTACAAAAGCAGAAATCATAAATAAATGTACTTCATTCATCAGTTATCAGTGACTCAGCTGAATTATTGCCCCCAAATCAAAAAATGTTGGTGGATAAATCCACAATTCAGACATAAGCAAAAACCATGGGCTTACATTTCAAAGCAGTACAAAGATAGTTCACCAAGTGATAAAGTTCAGAGGTAAGCATTGAACAAACCTGTTTGGTTTGACGATTATCCACTGTCCTTACTTCAATGCAATTATTTATATTTCCCTCACTCGTCTGCATTGTATTGAACTGTTGTATTTCTAGAAAGGGAAAATGTTGTGCAAATAGATATCAAATATTAAACAGAATAAATATCTGCATGTTTATGCATTTTTTTACAAGCAATCTCAAGTTTCACAGAATATTTTATTGTTTGCAGCTTTTTTCAAGACTAATACAAAAATATAGTTTTCCCACATTAAATATCCACATAACACATAAACATCCTGAACATGTAAAATCCAAAGTCCATTGTATCTGTTATGTCAAACCATGCACTCCAGGGCAATGCCACGCTTGCACTTTAATAGCTCACATCATCCAGGGTAATAATGAATGCTAATACTAGAATCAATCATTCAAGCTTGGTAGATGAATATTAAGCCTCTACAAATGCTCCATCACAACACTGGAATATATCCTATATTGCTGCTAGGAAAGACTTAGCAATTCAGTAGTAGATAGGCAGGAGGAAGTAACTGGGAGTCCTCAAAATTGACTCATGATCCCATAGCATCAGATTAAATGCAAGGAAACCTACTTCCATGTAACACCTGCTGAATACCAGCGAATATGACCAAGAATGTCTCGCTAACATCAAAAATAGGCTAAAGAATGTAACTGCTAGATTTGTTTCACAAAAATATATGAACCAACAACACACACAAATGCAGATCAGGCATCTATGGAAAGGAAGAACCATTCGATATTTCATGACAAGACCCTTCATTAGCACTCATCTTGAGAGACAAACTAACCCGACTTTATTCTCATTAATCCATTGTGGGCTTGTGCAGAATTTGTAGAACTGACCACTTTACAGTCCTCATGGTCACCCACCCTGGTCGTGTGTCTCTACCAGTGTGATAAACGGGATAGATTTAGAACAGAAGTGGCATCTCAAAACTAAGCCGCTTTGAACCACCAGCAGCAGAAAAACATTCCACCAAAATCTGTAACATGATGACTCACTCTTGCTTTGCTATCTAGCCAGGAGGTCAACCTTGAGATCCCAAGTGCCAACTTGGTGAGGCTGGACTACAAGCATGCTAAATCAAATATCTAAAAGAGAATGACTAAACCAGAACTGATCTCTTAATATCTTTCCTTTTGATTAATCCTGACGAAGGGTCTCACCGGAAACATTGACAGTGCTTTGCCCTGTAGATGCTGCCTGGCCTGCTGTGTTCCACCAGCATTTTGTGTGTGTTGTTACCAGAACTGATGTTCTGATTGCTCTGCAATCTTGCCATATCCAGCTGTTACCGCTGGTAGACAATTAAACTGCAGAAGTCGGGTTTCAGCCAATTCAATTCTCTTGATAAAACAGTTAAAATGACCAGACTTATAAACTGATAACGATGTGGGGGAGTCTTCACCAAATGATAGCAGTGGTTGAAGAAAGTGGCTCAACATTATCCTCAAGGGCAGTCAGGATTGAGCAATAGATGCTTGTTTCAGCAATACAGTACTCACATCTTGTAAAATGAACAAATTAAAATTAAAATGCATGCAGGAAGTCCAAATGGAAAACAGAAAATTCTAAATATACCAAACAGCTCAGATTCTATGTGTAGAGTGAGGAGCAAACACATTTCAGATGGATGATCTTTTGTCAGAGTGACTGTTCTAAGTTAGTATTATTCTGCAAATCCAGAGAGAACTGGAGAAAGAAAACCTCTTGCTTTTGAACATAGTTCAGCCAGAAGGCATGTACTCAATGCACTAAGTGATAAAAATCTCCTCTTGAGTACACTCATGCTTGTTAACAGAGAAGGGAGATTATCAGACTAGCCACTTTTATAATAGTACAATTGGAACACACAAGAACTGTAGCCCTTTAGCCAAGTCTCCTTGTGTAAACCTGGAAATTAAATATCTCAATTTTCTTTTGTTTCAACTGGAAATGAAGGGAACAAAATGCCAGTCACAGAATTTCCTCATGACCGTCAATGAACAGAGCATTCTCTGTATATAACTCAAAGGACCAAATATCCAGAGCAGTATTTAGATATTTTTACAGAATTGTATTTTCTGGTTTGTCCCTCTATTGTCAGAGAACTGACAATGAATGGTGCAAAACTGCTCTATTTATCACAGTAAGACATTGGAGCAGACGTAGGCTATTTGGCCCATCGAGTTTGCTCCACCATGGCCGATAGATCATGGCCGATCTATTAACCCTCTAACCCCATTTCTCCTGCCTTCTCCACATAAACCTTGATGCCTTTACTAATCAACAACCTATCAACCTCCATTTTAAATATGCCCATTGATTTGGCCTCCACAGATGTCTGTGGCAATCAAATCCACGTATTCATCACCCTCTGACTAAAGCCATTCCTCCTCATCTCTGTTCTAAAGTGACATCCTTCAATTTTAGGCTGTCCCCTCTGATTCTTTGCCACTCATCGTAAATTATTGCCAAGCCTCCTTCCAATAAAGCAAGCGAAATCGATATTCCTATCAAATAAAATTTACAATTTTGAATATCATTATCTAATTTCCCCTTGATCGCCTCTGCTGGAAGGAAACTTTTTGTTTGTTTTTTTGACTGGAAGCTTACATGTCCATTCAAGATCCTTAAAGGACATAGTGTATAGGTAGCATGTATAGGGCATAGGAGGAACATGTGTGCTCAGACTTCATGGAACATAGAATTATACAACACAGAAGGATGTCACTTGGCCCAACCATCTCTCTACTGACCCAGCCACTTCTCTGCTGCTTGGCAAATTTTCAACTTCATATTTTTCTAAATTCTTCTTGAAGGCCATAGTGAAAATTGATTTCAGCGCATTTACAAATAAAACACCCTAGATAGCAACCACATGCTGTTCTTTTTCCTGTTTTTAAAATACATCTGTAACTTCTAGTTCTCAAACTCTCCACCAAAAGCAGCATTGTCCCTCTATCAATTTTGTATACATGACTATTTCATATACAGTATTTCTATCAATT
Source organism: Hypanus sabinus (assembly GCF_030144855.1). Classification (NCBI taxonomy): domain Eukaryota; kingdom Metazoa; phylum Chordata; class Chondrichthyes; order Myliobatiformes; family Dasyatidae; genus Hypanus; species Hypanus sabinus. The sequence continues at coordinate 95,524,446 of NC_082708.1, read as the reverse complement.
TCTCCTCAGCAAACTCCAATCTTACCCTACTTCTCTGTACTATCCTTTTAACTGTAGTCATTTATCCCAGGATTCATTCTCATAAATCGGCTTTGGACCCTCTCTAACACAGTCCAGAAAAGACTTAAAGAATGCTGTTAGATAATATGGTAATCAGAATTGAATGTAATATTCCAATTTACACCAGACCTGTGTTTCATAAAGGATAAGCACAACCTACTTGCCTTGATATTTTATACCTCTATCGATAAAGCCCAAAATTACATCTGTTTTAATAATTGCTCTCTCAACCAGTCCTGCCACTTTCAATAATTTGTCCCTCACCTCCTGTATCCCTTTTACAATAGTATTCTTTATCCTGGATTTCCATCCCTCATTCATCCTAACAAATGCATTAACTCCCATTTCTTTTCATCAAATTTCATCTGTCATTCATCTTCCCACTCCACCAGTCTCTTTATATCCAGTTCCAATTCATCATTATCCTCTTTCTAGTTCATAATACGGCTAGGATGTACCTCATCCACAAGTTAAGAAACATCAGCTTTCACCACCAAACCAAGTTATTAATATTGATCAAAATATGCAATGGCTCCACCCTGGGGATCTCTTACCTGCCAGTTTATATCCAGCCTCTTTTATGCTCTGTGCTTCAAATTTGGTGAAAAGCCTGTTATCAAAGGCCTTCTGGAAATCATATACACCACATCAATAAAACTAGCTGCTGGAAGAAGTCAGCAGATCAAACAGCATCTGTAGAGGGAAATGGACAGTCAACATTATGAGGTAAGACCTTCATCTGGACTAAATGAAGGGTCAACTGTCCATTTCTTTCTACAAATGCTGCCTGAATTACTGATTTTGTCAAAGCTCAAAATGAATCATCAGATTTACTGATGACACAACAGTGGTTGGCTTTATCAACAACGAGGGAACGACATATAAAGAGGAGGTAGAATGGTGCATACACAACAACTTGAGTCTCAACATAGGCAAGACTAAAGAGATGATTATGGACTTCAGCAATATCCACTCCTCACGCACATAACAGCTCCTCTGTGGAGCGAGTGAGGAGCACCAAGCTTCTAGGAGTGCACATAACAGATGATTTCAGCTGGTCCCTCTAGTCAAGGAAGCACAGCAGCGCCTCCACTTTCTGAAGAGGCGGAGGCAAGCTAATTGCCCCCGACCCCATGCTAACCAATTTTTTCAGGAGCTCCATTGAGAGTGTCCTGACCAGCTAAATCACCATCTGGTATGAGAATTGCAAGGCATCTGAACACAGTACCCTGCAAAGGAAGGTGAGGTCAAAATATGAGGTCATGTAAATCAGTGATAATAAATCTGTAAACACGAGGAAATCTGCAGATGCTGGAAATTCAAACAACACACACAAAATGCTGGTGGAACACAGCAGGCCAGGTAGCATCTATCAGGAGAAGCACGGTCGACATTTCGGGCTGAGACCCTTCTGTTCTGGTTCTTAAATAACAAAGATGACTGATTGGCAAAATTGTTCCGTTCCAAAACCAATTGTCCAATTGTTACAACTCTGAATTTAGTAGATCCTTTTTTAATTAAGGGCAATCATCACCCACCACTCCTAATCGAGCTATGATTCAGCTACATTAACATTGGTATTTAAATTCCTATGCGGGATTGGCAGAAAATGAGCAAGAAGCAAAACATATGGGCGGTCTATTTTCAATAACCCAACCCTTAACATGAAGCTTTGGGAAGTGGCAGAGGTAGGTTTTGAGAGGGGTGTAGATCTCTGCTGCAATCTGTCGATGGGAAAACTCAATTGTCCTATAGTTCAAACAACTTTTTGTTGGCCTATGAAAGTACGATTAGAATTTTTTAAAATCATTGACTCTGAAGAGCTGTGGGACTTGTTCCCTTCTCTTGACAACAGTGACTTGCAGAATATTACAATGGCTAAGAACTTTTAGATGATACAGTATTATTTGCAAGGATGTGGATTCAATATTTTATTTATAAAATCTTAAGCATGTCAATAATGCCATGAGATGAATTTAATAATCTAGCATTAATGAGAAAAACTGGTAAACTATGTTGTAAATCATTTATAAAACATTTTGAAATAGGTAATCAACTTAACATTTACGATTAAATTCTTGCTGTCAGAGCACCACCACCAACTTCTAAGCTTAATAACCACTTACCAAAACCGTTGATTTAGACCCTACGAAAATCAATCCCCAGGTATACTGTTAACAGCTCAGTGTGTGAAATATCTTTGCACATGAGCAGTCAACTGAGAGCAGTACATTTTTAAAAAGTCACGATTCCACATGTAACAAAAGGATGTTTTTCTGCTTTGAAACAAGAAACTCTATAGTTTGTTTCAGCATTTGTTTTCTAAATTGCTTTCAAATGAAACACTGGAATTCCATGATGTGGAGCAAGAAATGACTACGTTCCAACACACATGGCATTGTTTTATTCCCAATGAAACTTCAACCCCATACAAAGGACAAAGTCTCTAATTTTTGTTATTGCATTAACTAGTTACTGATAGCAGTTTCAGCAATTTTGCATTACTCATCAGGTAAGATTTTGGACCACAATCACACTCAATTTAATGTCCACAGTTGAACCCCCAGAAAACTTTAGGGCAATAGTTTTGTTTATATCTTTTAAAGTGGTGTATACTCAATCACAACTAGAACAAAAAGACTCTGTAGAAAGCTCCACTGTAAATAGCATCATGGATAGGACAGAACTGGGCTTTTTAGCCTAAGTCTTATCCATTTACATGAACTCAACATCCAAAGTAGTTCTGCAGACCAGGACTTCATTCTGTGCAATGTAGGAGATTGAGCAGCAATCTAATAGAGGCATGTAACATCATGGAAAGGATGGACAAAGAAAGCAAATATTTTTCTCGGGCAGGGTGTATTAAAGATAAGATAGGTTTAAAATCCTATTTAAAAAGGGACATCGGGCAGCTTCTTCACACAAAAGGTTGGTGTGTATTTGAAATGTGCTGCCAGAAATAATGGCCGAGGCAGGCACAGCAGCAACATTTGGACAGTAGTGGTTTAGTGTTTAGGGCCAAACACAGGAAGATGGGTGACTTGGGCCAAAGGGTCGTTTTTCAATGCTGAATGACTTTATGAACTAACCCTACCCTTTCAGATTCCATTACTCACCTAAAAATGACAGACAATTAACAGTAGGCAATTAACCTATTAATCTGCACATTGTTGGGATATGAGATTTGTTATAATGTGAGTATTATTAAAAGGAAGTTAATACTAATCGGGAAGCTGTTGGTAGCAGGAGGCGAGATCCAGGGTTGGCAGGGTCTTCACTTCACTCTTTTTACTCCCAGTATGCATTGTATATAGTTCCTCCACCCAGGCCGCACGAGGTACCTGGAAGCCTCTGTATTGTAAATATCATTTGCTGTCCCAGGTAAAGATGTTCTTTTGGCCATCAAATTGTCGAGTGGTATTTTGTAAAGTAGAAGTTACCGCATATTTTTGGTGACAAAGTGAACTGGTTTTGTGGACGTGTCGGCCCATTTCGAACAGGAGCTGTGAGAGGAAGAGGAGCCTCCCCACTCAGATGGCTACGTTCGGGTCTATCGGTGAATTCACGGAGCGAACCGAGGAGTGGCTGGGGTATGAGGAAAGGTTGGGATACTTTTTCTGTGCTAATGGCATTACTGAGGAGGCTAAGAGGTGCTCTATTCTCCTGAGTGTGTGTGGGGCAAAGACTTACAAGTTGATAAGGAATTTAACCACACTGCGGAAACCGGGAGAAATTCAATATGACGAACTGGTCCAGCTCGTGGGGAACCACCACAATCCGAAGCCTTCGGTGATAGTCCAACGGTTCAAGTTTCACAGCCGCGTCCGGAAGCCAGGTCAGTCTGTGGGCGATTTTGTGGCTGAGCTTCAGCAGCTGTCGGAGCATTGAGATTTCAGAGCCGTGTTGGATGACATGCTGCGTGATAGATTAGTATGCAGCATTAATAATGACGCCGTACAACTCCGTTTGTTGGGGGAAACCCCACCATTGACTTTCAAGAAAGCCCTAGAGATTGCCCAAGGCATGGAGATGGCTGCTAATAATACCAAGGATATACAGAAAGGACCTGGGTGGTCGCAGTCGGCGGCAGTGCTTCAGGTCAGGAGGGAGACTGGTAAACAGGCAAAGTGGGTGGAATGTTTTCAGTGTGGAGGGGCGTACTCTGCAAATGTTTGTAAATTCAAAGATACTGTCTGCCATGCTTGTTGCAAAAAGGGACATTTAGCTAAAATGTGCAGGAGCATAAAGGGCAAGGTTAAGCCTGGGCGGGGTAAAGCTCAGCAGACTCAGGCAGCCACACACCACCTAGGAGAAGCAGATGAGGAGGTAACGTGGGCCTACAACATGTTTGGAATGGAAACAGATGAGGAACCACCTGAACAATATTATGCCACAGTTACTGTCAGGAGAAAGGACATTAAGTTTGAGATTGATTCAGGGGTTACTGCATCGGTCATTAGAGAGGAGACCTACAGCAGGACATGGGGGGGGGGGTGGTGTCCAACCTGCCTCCCATCAGACCATCTAAGCTCAAACTCAGGACCTATACGGGGCAGCCCATACCTCATTTAGGAGTGTTAAATGTGGATATTTTAGCTGGGGGTCAGAAGGCTGAAGCCAGGCTGGTGATAGCTAAGGGCAGTGGGCCCAGTCTTACGGGCCGCAATTGGCTTTGCAAAATTCGGCTCAACTGGCATGAAATTAAGTATGCACACACGACGGATGACATTCTGCAGCGGTACAGTGACGTTTTCAGGGACGAGCTGGGCACACTGAAGGGTGTGACTATGAAACTCCATGTCGACCCTGAGGCCACACCACGTTTTTTTAAGCCCAGGTCGGTGCCCTATGCCATGAATGGCAAAGTCAATGAGGAGCTGGTACGTTTACAGAGGCTGGGCATCATTGAGCCCGTACAGTTTTCAAGGTGGACGGCTCCTATTGTTCCAGTTTTGAAGGTAGATAAAACGGTGAGGATATGTGGAGACTACAAGCTTACGGTGAATCAGGTCTCTAAGCTGGAGGAGTTCCCATTGCCACGGGTGGATGACCTGTTTGCGACCCTGTCAGGGGGTAAGCTGTTCACAAAGCTGGACATGAGTCACACCTACCAACAGCTGCTGCTTGACGAGGATTCAAAGGAGTACGTCACCATCAATACGCACAAGGGTTTATTCAAATACAATCACCTGGTGTTTGGAGTGGCGTCTAACCCCGCCATTTTCCAAACGACAATGGACTCTTTGCTGCAGGGGATTCCGCACACAGCAGTGTATCTTGATGATATTTTGATCACGGGAGCCATGGAGGGGGAGCATCTGGTTAATTTAGAACAGGTGCTGAAGAGACTCTCAGATGCAGGGCTGTGATTGAAACACAGAAAAGTTTTGTTCCTGGCTCCAAGTGTGACCTACCTGGGACAGAAGATTACAGCTGAGGGGCTTTGCCCCGTGGAGGACAAAGCGAGAGCTATCAAGGAGGCCCCAAGCCCCAAGAGCGTCACTGAACTCAGATCGTTTTTGGGCATGGTGAATTATTATGGCAAGTTTCTTCTGGAACTCTCAAAGATTTTGGCCCGACTCTGTAAGCTGCTTCACAATGACACTAAGTGGCAGTGGGGTGAAGAGCAGGAGGAAGCTTTCAAGGAAGTGAAAGAACTCCTGCACTCAGTGAAGCTGCTCGTTCACTATGACCCAGACAAGGAGATCACCCTTTCATGCGACGCTTCGCCTTATGGAGTCGGGGCAGTTCTCTCACACGTAATGGAGGACCGTTCAGAGAAGCCGATTGGTTTTGCTTCACATACCCTGACGGCGGCTGAGAAGGGATATTCACAGCTGGACAAAGAAGGTCTGTCTGTTGTTTTTCCGGTCAAACGCTTTTATCAGTACCTCTATGGACGTGCATTCACAATTCATACGGACCATAAACCACTGATGGACCTGCTCAGTGAGACTAGCTGCATCCCACTGCTAGCCTCAGCCAGGATACAGCGTTGGGCTCTCACATTGTCAGCCTACCAGTATACTATGGTGTACAGAGTGGGTGAGAATAATGCAAACGCCGATGCGCTGAGTCGACTCCCTTTACCTGAGCCGCCTGTTACTACATACGTGCCTCCAGAGACTGTGTTTTCATTGGACAGGCTGTCAGAGACACCAGTAAAGGTGACCCAGATCAAGCAATGGACAGAGAGGGACCCAGTCCTGTCTCAAGTCAAAACTTTCCTTTTAGAAGGTTGGCCCAGAGTTGTGGAAGGAGAGGAACTGAGGCCTTATGCCAAACGCAAGACTGAACTGAGTCTGCAGAATGGCTGAATTTTCTGGGGGGGGGGGTGAGGGTCATGGTGCCTCCCCCTGGCCATTCACAGATTGTGGAGGATATTCATGAGACTCACCCAGGGGTGTCTTGAATGAAAAGCCTTGCAAGATCCTACGTCTGGTGGCCAAGAATGGATCAGGATCTGCAGAACATGGTAAAATCATGCACGCAATGTCAGACCAATCAGAACATGCCACCACCAGCTCCTTTGCACCCTAAGAGTGGCCAGTCTACCCCTGGTCTGGGCCGCATTTGGACTTTGCTGGCCCCTTTATGGGGCAGATGTTTCTTGTAATGGTAGAAGTGCATTCCAAATGGATTGAAGCTCACGTCATGAGCAACATCACAGCCCCCTCAACCATAGACAAACTCAGGCAAGTGTTTGCAGTCCACGGGTTGCCTGACTCTCTGGTCACTGATAATGGCCGGACATTCACCAGTGAGCTGTTTGGTGAGTTCATGCGGCAGAATAGCATTTGTCACATTCGGACGGCCCCTTTCCACCCAGCCTCAAATGGTTTGGCTGAGCGGGCTGTTCAGACAGTGAAGGAAGGCCTGAAGCGGATGACAGGGGACTGTCTTAGTACCCGGCTTTCACGTTTGCTGTTTAAATACCGCCTCACTCCACAGACTACGACTGCACGCACTCCAGCACTCCAGTAGGCCCAAGTCAAGATTGGACCTGCTGCACCCAGACATCAAGGCAAAAGTGGAGAGAAAGCAGGAAAAGCAGAAGGAGGGACATGATCAACATGTGCGAGGCAGACAGTTAGAACCAGATGACAATGTCTATGTGAGAAACAATCAGCAATGGCTACCTGGTGTTATTCTTAAGCTGAGTGGTCCAGTCTCCTATGTTGTTAAGTTGACCGACGGACGTGTTTTCCACAGACATCAGGACCATGTGCGCCTGCGTCATGATTCTGGCTCAGGGGTAGACAGTTCCATGGAGTTTCCAATGGTGAGACAGACTACTGGGGAAGCACGTCCACCAGTGACTTTGCCAGAGGGAGAGATGCTGGCATAGGGGGCAGAGTCCCCTGAAGAGAATGGACATTCTCACGCGGACACACAGACCTCTCTCGTGTCCCCAACACGAGATCCACCCAAAACATCCTCACCAGTGGTGCCTGCTGGGTCACCGGGGGTAGTGCGTAGATCGCAGCACCCTCGCAAACCTCCTGACAGACTGAATCTTTGATTGGATAGTTTCTTTTGTTGTTAGATTGAATGTTGAATTTACCACTTTTTTTTTTGTATTGGTGTTTTTGTATTGGTAACCTGTTGCTAATGATACCATTGTTTTTGTTTCCCAGTTCTTCTATATTGGGGGAATATTGGATTTTAAAGGGGGAGAAGTGTTGTAATGTATTATGAAAAGTAAGTTAATACTAATTGGGAAGCTGTTGGTAGCAAGAGGCGGGATCCGGGGTTGGCGGGGTCTTTACTTCCGCTCTTTTTACTCCCAGTATGCATTGTATATAGTTCCTCCACCCAGGCCGCACGAGGTACCTGGAAGCCTCTGTATTGTAAATATCATTTGCCGTCACAGATAAAGATGTTCTTTTGGCCATAAAATTGTTGAGTAGTCTTTTGTAAAATAGAAGTTACAAGATTAAGCCCATGCATTCACAGGGAAAACATGCAAACTCCACAGAAGCAGCACCTGAGGTTAGGATTGTACGAGATTACTGGAGGTGTGAGACAACAGTCCAACTGATTGTGTTTCTGTGCTTATGGTTAAGTACTCAACTTTCCTTAACTGACATTAATTTAGTTTGAACTTTGAGCTCTGTGAAACATGACCAAGGCCTTCCATTATCGACAGTCTGTGTCAAGGAGTCAAAGTCTCGTTGATACATTTTGAAACAGTCCCTTCAGCCCACTGACGTTGCACCACCCATCAAGCAACCATTGTATTGATAACTAACCAATCAATGTTAGTTGCCATATATTGGCCCCATACTGTCCAAGCCAATTCTCACAAGGCAATCCCATCCATCTTATTTGTGTTCCTATTTCTATTATTTTCCCTCATATTTTCCATCAATTCAATTCCTCTTTCATTCATTTTGTCATTTGCCTAAACTAAGGGAGAGTTGTCAACAGCCAGTTGACCTAGCAGCCCTTCTTTGGGATGCAGGAGGAAACCCAATTACCCAGGAGAGAACCATGGAGAGGAAACTCAAATTCTGCACAGACAGCACCAGAGGTCAGGACTGAAACTGAGTCAAGATCAGTGGGAGCCTCCACGCTGCACACCACATCAATGACATGACTCTAACACTAGCCCTTCACAATTATTAATGGCCCCAGAATTAACAACTGCCAGATTCCCTGCAGTAATTGACCCCTGGCTATAACCTACTCCTCACGATCGCGTCCACTCACTGTAACTGATTCCTTGCTGAAACTGATCTCTTGTTATAACTGACTATTCTCTATAAATGATGCTTTCTTTGAACCAACTGATGACTATAACTGTATGAATCTATTGCCCACCAACAACCCCACAATCAAACTTGTACTTTTGATCAATGACTTCCAGTTATTACTAACACCCTTGTCGCCATGATTTCAGCCCTCATGATCAACAACCCCTTAATATCACAAATATTCACCATTTCCTAACTCTAATCGGCTAAGATTAATTGTTTATTATCAAAGTATATGTACAATTATGCAACCTTGAGATTAATCTCCTTGAAGGCAGTCACAAAACAAAGAAACCCAAAAGAGCCCACAAAAGAGAGAAAACCAAATATCCAATGTGCAGAAAAAACAAATCCTGGAAACAACAAAAGCAAGCAAACAGCATTTAGAGCAAAAGTCAGTCCACAGACACAAATCCAGAGCAGGCCACAGCCTCAGCTCAGCACAGAACAAACATCGCAGAGACCAGGGCAGCCAGAGCAGGCTACCAAATCAACCTCAGCTCAGCGCAGAGCCCAGAGCAGGCCACAGCCTCAACTCCACGCAGAGCCCAGAGCAGGCCACAGCCTCAGCTCAGCGCAGAGCCCAGAGCAGGCCACAGCCTCAGCTCAGCACAGAGCCCAGAGCAGGCCACAGCCTCAGCTCAGCACAGAGCCCAGTAAACATCGCAGAGCCCAGAGCAGGCCACAGCCTCAGCTCAGCACAGAGCCCAGTAAACATCGCAGAGCCCAGAGCAGGCCACAGCCTCAGCTCAGCGCAGAGCCCAGAGCAGGCCACAGCCTCAGCTCAGCGCAGAGCCCAGAGCAGGCCACAGCCTCAGCTCAGCGCAGAGCCCAGAGCAGGCCACAGCCTCAGCTCAGCGCAGAGCCCAGAGCCCAGAGCAGGCCACAGCCTCAGCTCCACACAGAGCCCAGTAAACATCGCAGAGCCCAGAGCAGGCCACAGCCTCAGCTCCACGCAGAGCCCAGAGCAGGCCACAGCCTCAGCTCAGTGCAGAGCCCAGAGCAGGCCACAGCCTCAGCTCCACGCAGAGCCCAGAGCAGGTCACAGCCTCAGCTCAGCGCAGAGCCCAGAGCAGGCCACAGCCTCAGCTCCACGCAGAGCCCAGAGCAGGTCACAGCCTCAGCTCAGCGCAGAGCCCAGAGCAGGCCACAGCCTCAGCTCAGCACAGAGCCCAGAGCAGGCCACAGCCTCAGCTCAGCACAGAGCCCAGAGCAGGCCACAGCCTCAGCTCCACGCAGAGCCCAGAGCAGGCCACAGCCTCAGCTCCACGCAGAGCCCAGAGCAGGCCACAGCCTCAGCTCCACGCAGAGCCCAGAGCAGGCCACAGCCTCAGCTCCACGCAGAGCCCAGAGCAGGCCACAGCCTCAGCTCCACGCAGAGCCCAGAGCAGGCCACAGCCTCAGCTCCACGCAGAGCCCAGAGCAGGCCACAGCCTCAGCTCCACGCAGAGCCCAGAGCAGGCCACAGCCTCAGCTCCACGCAGAGCCCAGAGCAGGCCACAGCCTCAGCTCCACGCAGAGCCCAGAGCAGGCCACAGCCTCAGCTCCACGCAGAGCCCAGAGCAGGCCACAGCCTCAGCTCCACACAGAGCCCAGAGCAGGCCACAGCCTCAGCTCCACGCAGAGCCCAGAGCAGGCCACAGCCTCAGCTCCACGCAGAGCCCAGAGCAGGCCACAGCCTCAGCTCCACGCAGAGCCCAGTAAATATCACAGAGCCCAGAGCAGGCCACAGCCTCAGCTCCACGCAGAGCCCAGTAAACATCGTAGAGCCCAGAGCAGGCCACAGCCTCAGCTCCACGCAGAGCCCAGTAAACATCGCAGAGCCCAGAGCAGGCCACAGCCTCAGCTCCGCGCAGAGCCCAGAGCAGGTCACAGCCTCAGCTCCGCGCAGAGCCCAGAGCAGTCTACAGCCTCAGCTCCGCGCAGAGCTGAGTAGAACATCGCAGAGCTCAGAGCAGCCAAAGTAGGCCACAGCCTCAGCTTTAGTTCGTCACGGAGCCGAGTAAATGTTGTGGAGTCCTCAGAGCAAGATACAGCTCCGGAATCAGTTCAGCACAGAGTAGAGTAACGTTGTGGAACAGTGAGCAGAGCCCCTCCTCATCAATTCATCAAATTGTCGAAACACCTACCATTGTTTGCATTGATCGCCTACCATACCTTCCATTAATTGTTTTATCCAAGCTGATTTCATTCTCCCTACATCAATGACCCTTCCAAGACTATTCCAGATTTTTCCATGATTGCCAGTCTGCCTTCCTGCTATCGATGATGTCAACACCTCCAGTTTGGTCATTCACAAACCCCAGATTGCTCTCTTATCACCTTTCTCACCCACCTCTCATCTGTGGCATCTATGGATCTTAGAAAGGCATTTGACATGGTCGCTTGTTCCGAAAGTCAGGAGGAATGGAATTCAGGGAAACTTGACTGTATGAATACAGAATCAGCTAGCCCTCAGGAGGAAGAGGGTGGTAATAAATCAAGCACATTCTGCCTGGTGGTTAGTGACTTTAGTGTTCCATGGGGATCTGTTCTGAGACCCCTACTTATTGTAATTTTTATAAATGTCTTCGATGAGGAAGAGGAAGGATGGGTTAGTAAATTTGCAGATGACAGGAAGGTTTGTAGATAGCATAGAGGATTGAAGTAGGTTGCAGTGGGACATTGACAGGATGCAGAGATGGGCCGAGAAGTGGCAGATGAATTTCCACCAGGAAAAGTGTGAAGTGATTCATTTGAAAGGTCAAATTTGAAGGCAGAGGACAGGGTTACTGACAGAATTCCCAGCAGTGTGAAAGAACAGAGTAATCTTGGGATCCATGCCCATAGATATCTCAAAGTTGGCACACAAGTTGAAAGGGTTGTTAATAAGGTGTATGGTGTGTGGGTCTTCATTAGTCAGGGATTGAATTCAAGAGCCACAAGGTAATGTTGCAGCTCTATAAAACGCTGGTTAACCCACACTTGGAGTATTGTGTTCAGTTCTGATCATCTCACTATAGAAAGGAGGTGGAAACTTTGGAGAAGGTGCAGAGGAAATTTACCAGGATGCTGCCTGGACGAGAGAACATGTCTTATGCTGAATCATTCATTATTTATTGTTTTGTTCACTTTATGCAGTCCTAAGTAGGTCTGTAGTCCAGTGTAGTTTTGTTTTTTCTGTGTTGTTTTTACATCATTCAGTGTAGTTTTTTGTACTGTTTCATGTAGTACCATGGTCCTGAAAAAAACGGTGTCTCGTTTTTACTGTGTACTGCACCAGCAGTTACAGTCGAAATGACAATAAAAAGTGACTTGACTTGAAAATCCACACAAACAAAAATTGACAAACAAATGAGCAACAGAAGACATTCTATACAAATATTAAATAAATAAATAAACAAACACACAAACAAACTAAAAAATACTGAGAACATGAGTTGTGGAGTCCTTGAAAGTGAGCCCTTGGGTTGGGAAATCAGTTCAGAGTTGAGGTGAGTGGTTATCCACATTGGTTTGGGAGCCCAGTAGTTGAAGGGTAATAATTGCTCCTGAACCTGCCTTCCTTGCCTCCTATTGCCCTGATCTTGTCAAGTCTTCTGCTAACCTCTTCAAAACATAATCATCAATAAAGCTGCAGGTGTAATGCCCTGGTTAAGATTTCCCCTCTTATGCTGTAGTTATTTCATTTTACTAACTCCTGCAAAGCAGTATGTCTAGCTGGTAGAATGTTTTGGTTTCAGCTAAAGATGAAGGGCTATGATATTCAATAAAGACAGAGAAATTGGGAGGTTTAGAGAGAGTTGGACTGGGAGAGATTTGTGATGGATACTGGTGGGGTTTGTGGGTTTTTTTTGACGAGCTGTGGAGAGGACAGGATGAGAATGCCATAGGAAGGAGAATCCATTTGCACAAAGGAATGGCTCCAAGAGGGGAGGGAGGGGGAGGGAGGGGGAGAATTTTTAAGATAGATGTCAAACAATGTTTGGAATATCGTGTGTGCCTTCACTCAGACTGTGGGTCCAGTATGTGAGTGAAAAAACAACATCAAGATGAGCTCCACATTTATCTGCACATTTGGACTAGGTTAACTGTAATGGGCCTTTTTTCCTTTTATTTTCCTTACTAACTAGTCCACAAGGTGAAATTTGTAAATATACTTTCTTTTATAATTTTATGCCTTATATGACCTGCTACTTCTTGCTGACCAACAATTATATATGGGCTGTGTTCACATAGCATTCAACCAAATTGAGGTTTCTTTGATCAGAACATCACGATGTTCCTGTTTGGTTGAACCCCCCAAATCATACCAACCCTAGACATACAGTGCCTATAAACATATTCAACCCCCTCCCCTTGGAAATTTTTATGTTTTATTGTTTTACAATATTGTATCACAGTGAATTTAATTTGTTTTTTTTTTGACATTGATCAACAGAAAAGACTCATTCATATCAAAATGAAAACAAATTTCTACAAATTCATCTAAATTTAATAGAATTATTAAACACAAAATAATTGATAGCATAATTACTCACCCCTTCAAGTCAGTATTTGGTAGATGCACATTTGGCAGCAATTACAGTTTTGAGTCTGTGTGGATAGGTCTCTATCAGCTTTGCACATCTGGACACTGCAATTTTCCCCCATTTTTTTTTACAAAACTGCTCAAGCTCTGTAAGATTGTAAGATGGGTATTGTGAGTGAACAGCCCTTTTCATGTCCAGCCACAAATTCTCAATTAGATTGTGGTGTGGACTCTGACTTGGCCACTCCAGGACGTTAACTTTGTTGTTTTTAAGTCTTTGTGCTTGAGATCATTGTCTTACTGGAAAACAAATCTTCTCCCACGTCACAGTTCTCTTGCAGACTGCATCTTTTTTTCCTCCAGGATTTCTCTGTATTGTGCTGCATTCATCTTAGCTTCTACCTTCACAAGCCTTCTAGGGCCTGCTGCAGTGAAGCATCCTCACAGTGTGATGCAGCCACCACTGTGCTTCATGGTAGGGATAGCGTGTTTTTGATGATGTGTGGTGTTTAGCTTACACCAAATATAGCGTTTAGCCTGATGGCCAAAAAGCTCAGTTTTGGTTTAATAAGACCATTGAGCCATCTTGCAGCTGACTTCATGTCTCCCACATGCCTTCTAGCAAACTCTAGCCAAGATTTCATGTGAGGTTTTTTCAACAGTAGCTTTCTCTTTGCCACTCTTCCATAAAGCTGCAACTGGTGAAGCACCTAGACAACAGTTGTTGTATGTGCAGTCTCTCCCATCTCAGCCACTGACTCCTCCACAGTTGTCACAAGTCTCTTGGTGGCCTCCCTCACTTGTCCCCTTCTTGCACAATTACTCGGTTTTAAAGGATGGCCTGGATGGGCAGATTTACAGCAGTGCCATATTCTTTACATTCCTTGATGATTGATTTCACATTAGTCCAAAGGATAGTCACTGAATTGAAAATTTTCTTGTATCCATCTCCTGACTTGTGCTTTTCAACAATCTTTTTGTGGAGTTGCTTGGCGTGTTCTTTTGTCTCCATGGTGTAGTTTTTACCAGGATCCTGACTCACCAGCAGTGGGACCTTCCAGACACAGGTGTATTTTTACTCCAATCAACTGAAACACCTTGACTGCACACAGGTGATCTCCATTTAAATAATTATGTGACTTCTAAAACCAATTGGCTGCACCAGTGACGATTTGAAGAGTCATATTAAAGGATGGGGGGGGGGGGGGAATGAATACTTGTGCAGTCAATTATTTGTGTTTTATATTTGTAATTAATTTAGATCACTTTGTAGAAATCTGTTTTCACTTTGACATGTGTCTTTTTCTGTTGATCAGTGTCAAAAAAAAAGCCAAATTAAATCCACTGTGATTCAATGTTGTAAAACAATAAAACATGAAAATTTCCAAAATGGGTGAATACATTTTATGGGCGCTGTATATTGTTTATGGAAGGTGGTCTTCTCACTGCTGAGTCCCATGGCTGTCAGCAGAGCCAAGTTTGCCAATGAGCTCAGTGAGAGGCTACACAGCATTGGCCAGTCTCCAGTCTCCCGGTACTCACCCTTTGCTCATATAAAATTGTCTGTCAAGACTCCAGTAATTTCTTCCCATCAATATCCTAGGATAAACTTGGTCAGGCCCAGGGGTTTATCAGTCTCTATGACAGCCAACACTTCCTCTTTTATAATGTGGTGTTACGTACCCCGTAACTGGGTCACTTACCAGCAAAGATAGAGAGGTCCGTTGAAGTCTGATGGTACTATTTTTAACAGTATTTATTGATTAAAAAACACAAAAATAATATCAATGCAAACACACAGATAATATACGTCGTCAATACTAAATCTAAAAGCGCGGGTATAATAATAATCAATAAGGAATAGCTCTATCGTTGTCTAGGGGATAATGTATTGTCCGATGGAAATGTAAAAGTCACTTTAGTTCATTCAAGCTGCAGCTCTTTGGTTGGAAAGAAAGACGGGTTAAAACTTGCCCATTCATTATGATGTCAATCCTTCGAGAGTCGTTGGAAGTTAATTTCCCCGTTGTTAGCTAAAAACCATTCTTCCGTGGTAAAGGCACACCGATTCCGGGGCAAATGGAAAAGGATGCACGTGGCCTTCCCACCGGCTTTCGCTAATACGGGATCGCTAGCGTATCTTCTGGTGCGTCTGAGGGGCTGTTCCCCAGACCCTCTTTTATCCTGCCTCACAGGGTCTCAGATGTCAATCAGGTTGGGATGATGCAATCCCTCCACCAACCTCCCCCTCGGTTCATTGCCAGGGGGCTTCGATGCATCGTACAGGATTCAATACACAAGTCCGTCTCCAAGAGACAATAGCCGGTATCAGTGGCTCCGCCTTTCAGAGGCCAGGACACATTCCAACTCTTTGTGGATTCTGCATGTCTTTCTCTCATTTCCTGGGTCTCCTGAACTGACTTAATAGTGATCTTGCGATTCTCACAAAGGAGGGGGTTACCCTGCACCCTTCGGCCCCTCAGAGCTGTGGTACATTCGTAACAGTGGATATATATGGTTCAGGACACTGAAGTGGATCGAGGTCTTTTTCGACAGAAGATGGAGAGAGAAGTTCGAGAGAACCGGCTGTAGGGATCGATCTGGTGGAAATACGCAATTCAATGGAGCTCAAAAGTGAGAATTATACCAGGGATTGATAAATATGAGCTGGTGCTGTGAGTACATCAGGCGCAACGGCTTTTATAAGATTTGAGCTCCAACCTGTGCACACTTGACTGTTTAATTATAATGGGCCCTTTTGTTTTTTCTGTCTTTTCTTTGATAATTGTTTGGTTAAGCTAACTTATATAAATACTTTCTTTATAATTGCATGCAATGTATGGTCTGTAATTTCTTGTCACCGGGCGATTGTGTGGAAACGGTAAGTTACACAGCATTCACATAACTCGGGACTCGGGTGAGTGAGACATCCCAACCTGACGGGTTTGGTGGGACCCAAGTCATATTTACCCTCGACACACGGAGTCTGCGAAAGGATAGCTTTCTCATCGCTGAGTTTGGTGGCTGTTAGCGATGGGCTAATGAGCTGTATCTCTAGAGACGTCCTATGAAGAGGGGCCTTTTCTCTGTTAACTGTTTGTTAAAGTTGAAATATTTATAAATATACATCATAAGATCATGCTGGTAAGTGCCGTTATTTCCTGGCAAGTTATAACGTTTGCATGGAGCAGTATTTATACTACTATCATTCCAATTTGTCCAGAGGTATGTTGTTTATTGGAGATGGTCCTCTCACCATTACCCATGCATTGCTGAGTCCGGATTTTGCTAATGAGCCTAGTTTGTTAGGGGCCATGGTGAGATGATTATATTTATATGCACAATGTATTCTTTTGCATATTGGTTGTTGCCAGCCTTTATGTCTAGTTTTCCATAAATTCTGTTGTGTTTTTTTATTTTCCTGTAAACTTCTGTTAGAAATTGAACCTCAGGGTAGTAGTTGGGAACATATAGGTACACAGGTTGATGATCATTTTACTTTGTCTTTGAAAAAGCAATTCCTCTTTCTCTCTTCCCATCACCTCCAATATGCCTCTAGCAGTCGGACCCCAGAAAACTGAGCTGCAGGGCCTGCCCTCCACTCGACTATGTTTATGTAATAGCTACAGTATCCAGTCCCATGTACCTGTCCATGCCCTGACTTGTTAATACGTGACACCTTGGAGCAGATTAGGATTGAATCTGCTTCACATTTCCATCATGCCTGATGCATTATCCTTCTCAAGCTGATTCTCCTGCATTCTTCCCGTAATCCGAGTCCTCAACTAATCAAAAACCTATCAAATTCCGCTTTAAATATACTTAATAACTTGGCTTCCACAGCCGCCTGTGGCAATGAATTACATAGATTCACTATTCTCTAGCTAAAGAAATTCCTCTCATCTCTGTCCTAAATGAACATCCCTCTATTCTGAAGCCCTCAGGTGCTAGGCTCCCCCACTTTGGGAATACCCTTTCCATATTCACTCTCTTTATGCCTTTCAATATTCAATAGATTTCAATGAGATACCCCCCATTCTCCTAAACTCTAGTGAGTACTTGCCTATTGTCATCAAACACTCTGTATACGTTAACCTTTTCGTCCCCAGAACCATTCTCGTGAATTCCTCTGGACCCTTTAATCTTTTCTTAGATAAGGGGCCCAAACCTGCTCACAATACTCCAAGTGTGTGGTGAACTACATATACCTGTCTGGACAGGCCCCCCCCCCCCCCCCGCTGACTGCTCCTGTGGCTCCTCTCACAAACCCCAGTATAAAGGCGATTGGAGGCACAGCTCCTCCCTCAGTCTCCAGGATGATGTATGGTGGGCTCTTGCCGCTGACGCTGCTTTCTTCAAGCTAATGAAAGCCTACCTTGACTCACGTCTCCGAGAGTTATTGATGGTGCATCAATTTTATTAGCTGGAAATTTTAAAACATGGAAAGTATTTTACATCTGGAAAAATTGGACATTGATCCTCAAGCTCCAGAAGCAGCCATTGCCTTTGAACTCTGGCTTGCATGCTTCCAATTGTACCTGGAAGAGATTCCCGTGACTGAGCCTGCTATCATGCACAAAATCCTCCTCTCCAGAGTCAGTCCGAAGGTATACTCCCCTATCAGGGACCTGTCGACCTACCAAGGGGCACTGGACACCCTCAAAAGACAGTACCTGCGGCCGGTGAACATCGTCTACGCAAGACATTGCTTAGCGACGCGACGGCAACGGGCCGGAGAGTCGAGTGCTGAGTTTGTCCAGGCCCTACAGACACTTGTGCGGGCCTGCGACTGCAGGGGACTGATGGCGGAACAGCATGCGGAGCTCCTGGTATGAGACGCCTTCGTTACAGGGATCAGGTCAGTGTACGTGCGTCAGTGGCTGCTGGAAAATGCCAATCTAACCTTACGCTCGGCGATCGAGCTGGCCGACATGCTGGAGGCTGCTCTGCACAACGCTGACGCTGTCCAGCCGCGTGATCTCCCGCCAGTTCCGTGATCGCTGCAGACCCCACATATCGGCCTGGAAGGCTCAATGAGCCCCCTGATGCCCTATCCCAGGGAGCGTGTTCCAGTGCGCAGCTCGACCAGCTATACGCCCTCCATGCAGATCTTTGCCACCCGGGGGTCACCCGATTTTACCATTTCGTGAAAGCCCGGAACCTGCCTTACTCCCTTGAGGACATCAGGACGATGACCAGGGACTGCCAAGTCTGCGCTGAGTGCAAACCGCACTTCTACCATCCTGAAAAGGCGCAACTTATCAAGGCCACCCGCCCCTTTGAGCGACTGAGTGTTGACTTTAAGGGCCCCCTTCCCTCCACCGACCACAATGTCTACTTTCTCAACATTATCGACGAGTACTCGCGGTTCCCCTTTGCCATCCCCTGCCCCGACACCACTGCCACGTCTGTCATAAAAGCCCTGCGCCAGCTCTTCACTCTGTTCGGATATCCCTGCTATAACCACAGTGATAGAGCGTCCTCCTTTATGAGTGACGAGCTGCGCCAGTACCTGCTGGCTAGGGGCATTGCTACTAGTAGGACCACGAACTATAATCCCCGGGGAAATGGACAGGTGGAGAGGGAGAATGCCACAGTGTGGAAGGTCACACTTTTAGCCCAAGTCAAAAGGGTTGCCGGTCTCTCGATGGCAGGAGGTCCTCCCGGAGGCACTCCACTCTATCCGTTCCCTGTTATGAACGTCCACCAATGCCACCCCTCATGAGCGCCTCTTTTCTTTTCCCAGGAAGTCTGCCACTGGGACCACCCTACCAGCTTGGCTGATGTCCCCAGGGCCAGTGCTGCTCCGGAAACATGTGAGGAGCAATAAATACTCCCCGCTGGTCGAGAGGGTTCACCTACTTCATGCGAACCCCCAGTATGCCTATGTGGTCTTACCTGATGGGCGGGAGGACACGGTCTCCGTCTGCGACCTGGCGCCTGCAGGAGCAGCAGACCCTCTACCCTGAACACTCCACGGTAACTATGAACCCCGTACCCACTGAGGTGTATACCCACCTGACACCACACACACCAAGCCCTACACAGACTCCTCTTGACACTCCCATACCGGGCGCCTCGCACACGCATGAGGGATCACTGACGCCTAATGGGCTGACACCTCATGTCAGGCCGGAACCAGCACAACCACCATCACCGGTGCAATCACAGCCGGTGCTACATAGATCGCAGCGAAAGATTCGACCACCTGATAGACTTAACCTGTAAATATACTTGTGAGAATCTTCGCCCCATGGGGACTCTCTTTTAAAACAAAGGGGGGGGGTGAATGTGGTGAACTACATATACCTGTCTGGACAGGCCCCCCCCCCCTGCCCCCGCTGACTGCTCCTGTGGCTCCTCCCACAGACCGGTATAAAGGCGATTGGAGGCACAGCTCCTCCCTCAGTCTCCAGGATGATGTGTGGTGGGCTCTTGCTGCTGACGGTGCTTTCTTCCAGCTAATGAAAGCCTACCTTGACTCAAGTCTCCGAGAGTTATTGATGGTGCATCAATGTGCAATCTGACAAATGCCTTCAAAAGCCTCAGCATTACATCCTGGCTCTTGTATTCTAGCCCTCATGGAAAGAATGCTAAAATTGCATTTGCTTTCCTCACCACCAACTCAACCTGCAAATGAACCTTTGGGAAATCCTGCACAAGGGCTTCAAAGTCCCTATGCAACTCTGATTTCTGAATTTCCTCCCCCTTACAAAATAGTCTATGCCTTTATTCCTTCTACCAAAGTGTATAACCATACACTTCCCTACACTATATTCCGACTGCCACTTCTTTGCACATTTTCCTAATTTGTCTAAGTCCTTCTGCAGACTGCCTGCTTCCTCTCTTCGTATTATCCACAAACTCGGCCACAAAGCCATCGATTCCGTCATCCAAATCATTGACCCATAACGTAAAAAGAGGCAGTCCCAGAACTAACCCCTGTGGAACACCACTAGTCACTGTCAGCCAGCCAGAAAAGGCTCCTTTATTTCCACTCTGTGCTTCCTGCCAATTAGCCGATACCCTATCCATGCTAGTACCTTTCCTGTAATACCATGGGCTCTTAACTTGTTAAGCAGCCTCAAGTGTGGCACTTTGTCAAAGGCCTTCTGAGAATCCAAGTCCATCTGCCCTACCTGTTAAGTTCCTCACATGAAAGTAAGTGCAGTTAGGTCCATGAAGTTTTCCATGCACTCTCTCTCTCTCTCTGCTGCCTGTTACAAAGCTATGAATCTTCAAGCAGGAAATGAAAGTCAGAACATATTTCAATAGATCAACAACAAGCAGCTTACACAGTCCACACAGCAACTGAAACTCTTGCAAAATATATGGAAAATTACTGTATGATTTACTCCTACTTTTTCAATTATAAACAAGCACTGTGCAAACAGGAAAAAGGGTGGAATGTTATCTTCGTGTTTATGTGAAACACAACTTGGAACTGGTTCATCCTGAAAGATAAATTTCACTGACTTTAAATAAAAGACTGAATCGATAGCAGGTGATTTCTCAGCAGTGGTGAGTCTGTGATCCCTGTAATGAATACCTCTTCCATTCTGCTCTCCAAAGTAAGTTCAAAGGATTCTATAGTTACAAAAAACACCAAGCTACTGAACTGTAGATATGAAATTAGAAGATGTGAGAGTCAAGTTTGTTTACACAAAGGCTGGTGAGTGTCTGAATGCTCTGCCAGGGTTAGTGGTGCAGGCAGAAATGACAAGAGGCTAATAAACAGATGCTGGATTTCCTCATCACCGACCCTAGTCAGTTCAGATTGGCACAATACCAACTCCACAATTTCCAACAGCACAGCTGCATCACCAGGCTGTGTACTTAGCTCCATGCTCTACTCACTTTATACTTCAGACTCTGAGACTATGCACAGCTCCAATGCCATAGTTAAGTTTGCTGATGACTCCACTGCCACTGGTCGAATCAAAGGTGGTAATGAATCAGCATAAAGGAGGGAGATAGAAAATCTGCTTGAGTGGTGCCACAACAACCTCTCACTCAATGTCAGCAAGACCAAGGAGTTGGTTATTGACTTCAGGAGGAGGAAACCAGAGGTCCATGAGCCAGTCCTCATCAAGGGATCAGAGGTGGAGAGAGTCAGCAACTTTAAATTCCTTGGTATTATCATTTCAGAGGATCTGTCCTGGGTCCAGTACAAAGAAGGCAAGGCATATAACCATTTAACAATTACAGCACGGAAACAGGCCAACTTGGCCCTTCTAGTCTGTGCTGAACACTTACTCTCACCTAGTCCCACTGACCCGCACTCAGCTCATAACCCTCCATTCATTTCCTGTCCATATACCTATCCAATTTTTTTTTTAAATGGCAATATCGAACCTGCCTCTACCACATCTACTGGAAGCTCATTCCACACAGCTACCACTCGCTGAGTAAAGAAGTTCCCCCTCGTGTTACCCCTAAACTTTTGCCCCCTAACTCTCAACTCATGTCCTCTTGTTTGAATCTCCCCTACTCTCAATGGAAAAAGCCTATCCTCATCAACTCTATCTATCCCCCTCATAATTTTAAATACCTTTATCAAGTCCCCCCTCAACCTTCTACGCTCCAAATAATGAAGACCTAACTTGCTCAACCTTTCTCTGTAACTTAGGTGCTGAAACCCAGGTAACATTCTGGTAAATCTCCTCTGTACTCTCCCTGTTGACATCTTTCCTATGATTTGGTGACCAGAACTGTACACAATACTCCAAATTTGGCCTCACCAGTGCCTTGTACAATTTTAACATTACATCCCAACTCCTATACTCAATGCTCTGATTTATAAAGGCCAGCATACCAAAAGCTTTCTTCACCACCCTATCCACATGAGATTCCACCTTCAGGGAACTATGCACCATTATTCCTAGATCACTCTGTTCTACTGCATTCCTCAATGCCCTACCATCTCCATGTATGTCCTAGTTTGATTAGTCCTACCAAAATGTAACACCTCACACTTATCAGCATTAAACTTCATCTGCCATCGTTCAGCCCACTCTTCTAACTGGCCTAAATCTCTCTGCAAGCTTTGAAAATCTACTTCATTATCCACTACGCCAACTACCTTAGTATCATCTGCATACTTACTAATCCAATTTACCACCCCATCATCCAGAACATTAATGATATATGACAAACAACATTGGACCCAATACAGATCCCTGAGGCACACCACTAGTCACTGGCCTCCAACCTGACAAACAGTTATTCACCACTACTTTCTGGCATCTCCCATCCAGCCACTGTTGAATCCATTTTACTACTTCAATATTAATATCTAACGATTGAACCTTCCTAACTAACCTTCTGTGCGGAAACTTGTCAAAGGCTTTACTGAAGTCCATATAGACAACATCCACTGTTTTACCCTCATCAACTTTCCTAGTAACCTCTTCAAAAAATTCAATAAGATTTGTCAAACATGACCTTCCACGGACAAATCCATGTTGACTGTTCCTAATCAGACCCTGTCTATCCAGATAATTATACATGCCATCTCTCAGAATACTTTTCATTAATTTACCCACCACTGACATCAAACTTACAGACTGATAATTGCTAGGTTTACTCTTAGAACCCTTTTTAAACAATGGAACCAGATGATGAATATGCCAATCCACTGGCACCATCCCCATTTCTAATGACATTTGAAATATTTCTGTCAGAGCCCCTGCTATTTCTACACTAACTTCCCTCAAGGTCCTGGGGAATATCCAGTCAGGACTCAGAGACTTATCCACTTTTATATTCTTCAAAAGCACCAGTACTTCCTCTTCTTTAATCATCATAGCTTCCATAACTACCCTACTTATTTCCCTTACCTTACACAATTCAATATCCTTCTCCTTAGTGAATACCAAAGAAAAGAAATTGTTCAAAATCTCCCCCATCTCCTTTGGCTCCACACATTGCTGTCCACTCTGCTTCTCTAATGGACCAATTTTATCCCTTTTCTATTATCCTTTTTCTATTAATATAACTGTAGAAACCCTTTGGATTTATTTTCACCTTACTTGCTAAAGCAGCCTCGTATCTTAGCTTTTCTAATTTCTTTCTTAATATTCTTTTTACATTCTTTATATTCCTCGAGCACCCCATTTATTCCATGCTGCCTGTATTTATTGTAGATATCTCTCTTTTTCCTAACCAAGTTTCCAATATCCCTTGAAAACCATGGCTTTCTCAAACTTTTAACCTTTCCTTTCAACCTAACAGGAACATAAAGATTCTGTACCCTCAAAATTTTACCTTTAAATGACCTCCATTTCTCTATTACATCCTTCCCATAAAACAAATTGTACCAATCCACTCCTTCTAATTCCTTTCGCATCTCCTCAAAGTTAGCCTTTCTCCAATCAAAAATCTCAACCCTGGGTCCAGGCCTATCCTTCTCCATAATTATATTGAAACTAATGGCATTGTGATCACTGGACCCGAAGTGCTCCCCAACACGTACTTCCGTCACCTGACCAATCTCATTCCCTAACAGGAGATCCAACACTGCCCCTTCTCTAGTTGGTACCTCTATGTATTGCTGCAAACAATTACCCTGCACATATTTTACAAACTCCAAACCATCCAGCCCTTTTACAGAGTGGGCTTCCCAGTCTATGTGTGGAAAATTAAAATCTCTCACAATCACAACCTTGTGCTTACTACAAATAATTGCTATCACCTTACAAATTTGCTCCTCCAATTCTCGCTCCCCATTAGGTGGTCTATAATACACCCCTATAATACAATGCCTCTACTTTCTTTAAAGTTTGTGCAGATTCTACATGTCATCTGAAAATCTGACAAACTTCTAATAGATACACAGTGGAGAGTACACTGACTGGTTGCATCACAGCCTGGCATGGGAACACCAATGCCCTTGAACAGAAAAACCTACAAAATTTGGTGCAATCATCCCTGTCCATCACAGGTCAAGCCCTCTCCACCATTGAGCACATCTACATGGAGCACCTACACAGCATCCATCATCAAAGACCCTCCACCATCCAGGCACGCTCTCTTCTTACCAAAAGTAGTTACAGGAGCCTTGTGTTCCACACCACCAGGTTCAGGAAAAGTTATTTCCCCTCAGCCACTAGGCTCTTGAACTGGAGGAGATAAATTCATTCACCCCAACACTGAACTGATAACACTTTTATGGACTCACTGTTAAGGATTCTTCATCCCATGTTCTCAGTATTTATTTATTGATTGTACTTGCACAGCTTGTTTCCTTTTGCATGTTGTTTGTTTGTCTCTCTTTGGCGTGTGCGGTTTTGAATGCCCGTAAGAAAATGAATCTCAGGGTAGTATACGTTGACATATGTGTAGAGTGATAATAAGCTTACTTTGAACATGAATATGCAACAGAATGCAGGCACTTGGACCACGTGCAAGTGGAAAGGATGAATTTAATTAGGCATCAATAGCCAGTGTTGTTCAGGACAATACTGTGTGCAGTACTGTTCTATGTCAATCAGACAGCTTGTTAAGAAGTTAGTGCTCAGCAAGACATTAAAAAATTGTTTAGACGTTGTGTAACTGGGCATAAGATTTTCAATGGAACTCATTCATTAAAAAGACTAAATTTATATCATCTGAACTGACTTAAACTACATGGGCCAGAAAGCATATATCCGTACAGCTTGTGAAGGTGCACTGGGTTACTCTTAACAATTTTAGGATTTCAGTATTTAACTATACATGTATGTAAGAAAATCCTGAGGTTACTGTTCATTGCGAAGTAATAATTATAGAATCGCAGAATTATACAAATGAGATAAAGGCCATTTAGCCCAACTTGTCTGTACTGATCAGTGTGTAGGTATGGAATTTCATTAATCCCATTCTTACTCCGTCTAATCAATTCAAATGTTCATCTAAAAAATTCTTAAATATTGTCAGTGACCCAAGTTCAACCACACTCTCAGGCAGAGCACTCCAGGTACTGACTTCCACTGTGAGAAGAAACCACTCTAAACTCTTCCCTCCTCACTAAAAACTATGTCCTCATATTTTATCTGCCTCTGCTGTGGGAGGAAGTTTACTGCAGTCTGACCCCTTTATAATCCTTCTCATTTTATGCACCTCCATTATGTCCCCTCTTAACCTCTTCCCATCCAGAGCTGATCCATCCCAAGGAACGTACTGGCTAATTCTTTCTGCGCCCTTTCCTTCGCTAGCTTATTCTTCCTACACCATGGTGACCGGAATTGCAACGACACTGCTGCTGAAGCCCAACCGAGGTTCTATTGAGTTGGAATACTCCCTTCATACCTCTGCATTCATTGCCCCAATGAATGCCAGTATTCCAAAAAACCTCCCGAATCGTGTTAACTGCAAGGATCCATGAACTTGTATTCCAATATCCTTCTGTTCCTTGAAGTTCCCCAGGATCTGACCACTCATGATGCACGTGCTGACAGAGAGGAGCATTCTCTATACTATACATTCTCTATACAGGAGAAGTAAGAAGAGTTCAAGGCCAACATGTTCCTCTAAATATAAAATCTAGGGGTACCTAGTATAGAGAACTCTGGATGTTAAGGAGCAGTGAGGTTTGGAAAGGCAGTGGCTAATCAGAGACAAGGGTAGATAGATCCTGACTGACCAATTTGATTGAATTGTTTCAAAAAGTAATGAAGTATATTACTGAGGGTAGTTCTCTATACTAGGTACCCCTAGATTTTATATTTAGAGGAACATGTTGGCCTTGAACTCTTCTTACTTCTCCTGAGAATGCTTCCCACTCTCCAGGTATCCACATACCTGCAAGCAGATATTCCCAATCTACCTTTGACAGTTCCTCCCAATACAAGGCCTTTATTACTGATCCACCCATATCCTTCTCCAGATTAACTTTAAAATAAATGGAGTTATGATCCCTCAATTTATGGTATCTCCAAATTTAACTTCTCTCCATTTGACTCGCTGAATTCGCAAAGTTCAAGCCCATTAGTGTTCCTTCACCCATTGGTCTCTGTACATACTGGTCAAAGAGCTTTCTTTGATACAGTTCAAATATTTTATCCCTTTTGAGCCTTAAATGTTAAGGTAATCATAGTTAAATTTTGGGAAATTGAAATCCCTCAGTATGATAACCCTATTTTTATCCCCCCGATGTCTGCCTATATTCTGTTCCTCTATCTCCTATTGACTGTTGGGAGATCCATGATAAATCCCTTTTTGTTCCTCATCCTTACCCATATGGCCTTATTTGAGGTGACTTCTAAATAATAAAGTATTTAGAATATGTGACAAACAGTTCATTCCCTTTCCCCTTCTTGTCTCACTTGGAAATATCATTCCCCAGAATATTGAGTTGCCACTTCTGTCTACTTTTTAAACCCTAAGGTCCACTTATGATAGAATTTCATACTATGATCACTCTCTTAGTCTTGTTCCACTACCACCTGCACCCTGCTCCCTCCACCCCTCAGTACAGCAACATGTGCCATCTCTAGGAGGCCAGGGGAGATAGTGGTGAAGAATATACATAGTTTCTGCTACTGCAAAGTCTGAATTTTGTGTTTTTCAATGAGTTAATTTTGAATTAAAATACACGTATGACATCTACTCAATTAAAGTAGCTATTCTAACATACTATCTTTACGCCAGGAATTCAAGTGATTTTGAGGACTGGGCCCCTCCACTGCAGTTTCCTCTTAATGGAACACGAGAACTGGCCAGAAGCAGAGGGGCAGAACCTGTAAGAGTGCCTGCACCTGCTGGCATTGGTAGAGGTTCAATGGCACTTCTGTTTGTTAAATATTTTTTCAATAAATTCTGGATTGTTTGGTATAATTCAAAAAATTTGGCTGAGTTCTTCCTTCCATGGATTATCTTAATGCCCAGAGAAAGAGTGTTGGCATCAGAGCCACCTCCTCATTTTTATCCAAGCTTTCAGTTGCCCCATTTAATATTTCTTTTCCTTGTATGGTTCATGTTCTCCATGCCTTTAGACAAAGTATCTGGCATTGTTTTATTGTACTAATAGAAATATATATTGCTAACTTTTATTATGAAAATGGATATCTCATGCAATAAAACAGAAAATGCTGAAAATGCTTATCAAATCAAGCCACATCTGTGGAAGGAGAACGAGATTAAGCAACGCAAGGCATGTTGCGGAGAGAAATATTCAAAAGGGCAAAGAGAACACAGTCAAATATAAAGTTATGATTATATAGATTTGAATTATAGATGAACTGGTGTGGATAAGGTTGATGAGTGAATAATGCTTCATTCTTTTTAAGATATATGCTGGTCAATAATCTGACAACGAACCACAGGAGACTGGCAAAGGAGACCGTGAAATTAATTAGTGCTTGTGTCACAAGGGGACATGGAATGGACCCAAGTGCAGGATGCAGGCACTGAAGTACTAGGGGCAGGACAGGAATAACTAGAGGATAGAACAAGATGGGGAGACCATGGCGTGCAAGGGGGACGTGGCGTGCAGGGGTAACGCTGGGGTTCAGGCGGGCGAGGCGGGATCCCGGAGTTCACAGCAAGGCAGGATCTTGGGACAAGGGGTGCTAGGAGGAGAGCCCCCTGGGTGGCCCGCATACTCCTGGGCAGGGCCGTCTCCCAGGCAGGGACATGGGGGCCTGAGCAAGGCGCGGAACACCTGGGCAGGTGCGGGGCACAATCCTTCAGGAGCAAGGGGTAGGAAGGGACAGAGACCTCAGGGCAGGCCGCATAATCCTTGGCAGGGCCGTCTCCCAGGCGTGAACACAGAGGCCTGGGCAAGACGTGGGAAACCTGGGCAGGTGTGGGATACCTCCTGTTGGAAGCGGGGGTAGGAAAAGGGGCAGAGTCCCCCGCCAGGCAACGGCAATCTGGCCTGACTTACCCGACGGAGGCAAGGGGTAGGAAGGGGACTAGGTCTGGGGTGACAAGCAGGGCAACCATGATACACAGGTAAAACGGGAGAGGCAGGCAGACAGTGCGATAACGTGAGCAAGGTGGAACAGCACGACCAGCGCGTACAAGAGAAGCAGGGGGACAAGACAACCAGGGCAGATCAATAGCAGGACGAACCCCCGACTCGGCTCAGTCCCAGGACCACTTATAAACACCTGCCAGCTGAATAGGCAACAGGTGTGCCTCAAGCCAAGAGGATCCTAATTGGCTTAAGGGTGACGGGAGGGACGGCTGTGGGCTCCGGACCAGACCATGACAGCTTGAAGTAACAATGGCATGCCTGGTGGTTTCATTGAGAAATAGCACATAGAAGGAGTGTAAGATATGGAAAAGTAGTGTATCTTTTAGACCTAGCTAGAGAACAGAAACTGGTGTAATACTTTTCACATGGTAAAGATGGGCCAAAGCACTTTAGTTTTAAAGCACCCTCAATATTGTCTAGTGTGCAAACATAGCAGTTATCTAGATATAACAGGGTCCCTCAATATATAAAAGGTATGCAGGATAATCTAATTTAATACTGTTGATTGAGAGATAACTGTTGATGAAACAATCAAACAAAGTTCCTCCTCTATTTCGCCCCCCCCCCGCCCCAATCCCATTTGTTCTTTGAATGGTGCCTTGGAATTATGCTCTCCTGAACAACACCACTTAATATTCCCCGAAATCTAGCAGCTCTGAGATTGAGTAGGACTCCTCCATAGTACTTTGGCTAAATGGGATGTTTAGTCAGACTAGAGCCTTCAAAGCAGCTTTGAATGTGCAACTTTTTGACTTTAAAGAAAAGTTAAAAATTTATAGAGTCATAGAAGAATTATAAAGCAAAGTCAAGAATATAAAAATCAAGAAAGTCTTGAAGCATCTTTGAGGAAAAAAATCAATAAGACTAAACTGGCCAAATTTAGAATATTTAATTATTATTTAAAAATGCTTGAGGAGCACAGCAGATATTCTTATTCTGCTCATTTTAACCACCCTCAAACTTTTACAAGCACTCTTGGAAAAGGACAACTTTGAGGATCAGGTATGACTTAGCCCTAATGATGATTCATTTTAATATCTTGAACCCAAGCACGACAGTCGATGTTATTAGGCTGCTTAGTAATATGCAGAAAATATGATAAGCAAAATTAAAACTATTTTTTTACAGGTTAACAGCCACAGATCATAGAATAAAGGCAATTGGCAAACAAAGCAAGAGGATAAACCTTTTTCCGAGCTGAGACTTGAAGCCTTATGACTTTTAATAAATGTGGACTGTGCCTTCACCAGGGAATTATGATTGATGAAGTGATATTTTCCCATGATTTAGCAGGTAATAAGAGTTATGCTGGTGGACTCCCAGAATGTTCTGAAACTGTTTTGTCAGGACTTCCTCAACAAATGTATGCAGATGAGGAATTCTTATACTCCAGGAAGCAGACAATATTCTGCTAATTTACACACGTACCTCCTTTCTTAAAGATTATAACAATGTTGGTTCCTCACAAGTTCTTTGGAATCTCAGTATAGTAGATTTGAAGAAAGAGGTTGTGAAGATTCTGTACCTCTGTGCATATTGACCTTGCCTGGAGGTCTTTCTAGCCAAGCAGCCTCATTGTCCTTTGTTTTGTATGAAGGCTGCCAGGAAAAGACTTTCTTTCAGAGCACCAAGAGATAGATTTGATAACGGTGGCTGTCACAATTGAATCATCAGTCAAGAATTTCCCAAGATCCCAATTTAATTTGGTTTACTTGGCATCACACATCTTTAAGGGCCATCAACCCAACCGTGGCTTGATGAGATGCTGGACCTTAGAAGGGTAGCCTGGGAAAAAATTATCTAGTTCTATTGAGGAAAAATAGCTAAATTAATGCAAATCAAAAGAAGGTCTGAAACCACAAAATTAGCCAGTGAGAAACAAATGCTAATATTTGAAGAATAACTCTTAAACAGGACTGAGACGATTCTGAGAAAGAGCCACATTTGAAAAGTAAACCATTGTCAAAGAAATAGCCTTTATTTATAGGGTACAAGTTTCTTCAGAAAACCTGGATTTATTGACAGACAGACATACTTTATTGATACCGAGGGAAAGCGGGTCTCGTTACAGTCGCATCTGTACTTAATTGCCCCAGCTGAGGCAAGGATGAGTTGGTGGTCCATAAGGAAAGTGAAACCATTAAAAGTAAAAGGGGTCCTTGAGACATTCTTGACCTATGCGTCAACTGTGATTCATGCCATTACCCATCTATCTCTTCGTGTTCTGAAAACAAATGTATCATTTGCACTAGATGTCTTCAAGAAGGAGATATTGAACTGTTGAGAAATATATTTCTATCATTATTTTCAGTCTTAATCACCTTTCAATTTCCCTCAGCTGATGACACCAAGATACAAGAGTATTCTGGCAATATTTTCTGATATTGATTCATTTCTATGAATGTCTGTGTCAAAGGAGAGTGCCCTAACATTAATGGAGATTAACATGCAACTAAAAGTACTTTCTGTAATTGATGGAGATTTAATTCAAAACCCGAGTGCCCATAGAAGACAGAGACAAATGGTAGAGGTGTTATTCTGATAGGAGCCCCATTACCAGTACTGTTCTGTAAGGATTAGTGCTAGGATTTCTGTCATTTGTGATATAAATAAATGATTTGGACAAAAGTACAAGTGGGTTGCTTAGTAGGTTTGCAGATGACACATAAATTGGCAGAGTTGTGGATAGTGAGGAAATTTGTCAAAGAATTCAGCCGAAATAGGTGAGTTGGAAATGTGGGCAAGGAGGTCGCAAATGGAGTTTAATACAGACAAGTGTGAGATGTCCAATAGCAAAGAGCAGAAAATCTGCAGACGCTGGAAATCTGAGCAACACACAAACTGCTGGAGGAACTCATCAGGCCAGGCATTATCTCTGGAAAAAAATAAACATTCAGTGTTTCGGGCTGAGACACTTCAACAGTGTGAGTTGCTGCATTTTGAAAGATCAAAGGAAAGAGGAAAGTTTAAAGGAAATGGAGAAAATTGGAGCATTCATGTGTAGAAGAATCTAGGGGTGCTGGTCCATAGCTCCCTGAAAGTAGCAGCTTGGGCAGGAGGGCCGGTGAAGAAAGCATTTGGGAAATCTGCCTCCATCGATTCAGGTGCTAAGTGTGGAAGCTGGGAAGCCATGTTGCAGAAGTATAAAACTGGTTAGGCCACATTTAGATTCATATATTCAATCCTTGTCACTGCATTACAGGATGCATACAAGGAGCAGAATTAGTCCAGTCACCCATTGAGTCTGCTGTGCCATTCCATCATGGCTGATTTATTATCCCTCTCAATCCCATTCTCCTGCTTTTTCACTGTAACCTTTGACACCCTACCCAAACAAGAACCTATGAACCTCTGCTTTAAAAATACTCCATGACTTGGCCTTTACAGACATCTGTAGCAATGAATTCCACAGATTCACTACCCTCTGACAGGTCCTCATTTCTGTTCTAAATGGACAATTCTTCATTCTAAGGCTGTGCCTTCTGGCCCTAAACACACCCACTATAGGAAACATCCTCCCAACATTCTCTCTTTCTAGGCTTTTCAATGTTCGATAGATTTCAATGAAATTCCCCTTCATTCTTTCAAACTCCGGTGAGTACAGGCTCAGTGCCATCAAACTCTACCCTTACATTAAGCCTTTCAATCCCAGAATTATTCTCCAATGCCAGAAAGTCCATGATCTACAGCTGCAGCTTAAACTATGGTTCTCCATAGGCAATGCATTCTTGTTCTTGGACACACCTTGCAGACCGGGATTTTAATATCTCAAGGTACAGCCTGGAACACGAGTGCCTTCAGTCTGCAACCCCTTGGACACCTCTGTTCTTCACCAATATCGAAGCATTGCAGAAGATTGAAACCTGGAGACTGCAGGTGGCCTGCTGACAAAAGGCCCCTGCACTTGAGCAATCTCTCTCCATCTCTCCCTTGATGTGAGTGAGCATCTGTTGGTCCTCAAGCTGGGAAACTCAGACAAGCGACAAGGCACACTGTACCATCGAAACAGCAAGTTGCAGGTCGAGTTGGGGGTAAGGAAGGCAAATACATTCATTTCAAGAGGATTAGAATACAAGAGCAAAGGTGTAATGTGGAGGCTTTATAAGGCATTTGCCAGTCTGCAAGGAGTATTCTGAGCTATTTTGGGACCCTTACCTAAGAAAAGATTTAATATCAATTTAATATTAAATCAGTTCAATTTAATATCAGAGAATGTATACAGTATACAACCTGAAGTACTTACTCTTCACAGACTTCAATGAAACAGAAAATAAAGCATAAAGAATGAATGAGAGAAAACATTAGAACCCCAAAGCCCCCTCCCCATCTGCTCCAGCTAAAGCATCACCCCCCCACCACCCACCATGTAAGCAATAGCAAATCCCCAAAGAGACCATAGCTTCTCCAGAAGATAACCCAGTAATCTAGAAATCTGAACCCCTGCCCCTGCACCAGTTCCTCAGCCACACACTTATCTGCCCAATCATCCTATCCTTTCCCTCACTGGTGCATGATACAGGTGGCAATTCGGAGATTCCTATCCCGGATGTCCTCCTTGTCAGCTTTCCACCCTACTCCATACATTTTCTCTTAAGGACCTCCTTCCTTTTCCTATCTATGTTGTTAGTACCAAAATGCACCACAGCTTTTGGACGCTCATCCTCCCCCTTAGAATGCTCTGGACCTGCCTGGCAATATCCCTGACCCTGGGAGGCAACAAACTATTCCTTACATCTACAGAATCTGCTGCCTGCTCCTCTAATTAGGGAATCCGCTATCACTGCTGTGCTCCTTTTCTTCCCTCCCCCTTCCCTTTTGAGCCACAGTGCCAGAGACCCAATTGCTGGAGCTTCCCCCAGTAGGTTGTTCCCCTCTCTCAACAAACATTACCCAAAGTGGTATATTTATTGTTGAAGGGAATAGGCACAGACTACCTGTTCCCTTTCCCTCTACTGACAATCACCTAGGTACCTGCCTCCTGCACTTTAGGTTGACTACCTCCCTCTAGCTATCTATGTCCTCCTCATTCTCCTGTATGACCCATCAACTGCAGCTCCAATTCCTTAACACGGTCTCTAAGGAACTGCATCTCGATGCACCATGTAGATGTAGTTATCAGGGAGATTGGAGATCTGCCAGAGTTCCCATATCTCTCACAAACATACCTCTAACCCTGGATCCAGTCACAGTGCATGAGCTATGTGCTAATAGGCAAAGAAAGAGAAAGAAAACTTACTTAGAAGAAATTTCCTTAGAATCTCCGCCTGTGCTTGTCCAAGCCTGTTCTCAGCAAAGCCTATTGAGCTGAAGCCTACCTCTCTAACAGTGGCCACTGCACTTACACCTCCCTTCTTTAACTGGCTAAAATAAAACTCACTTCCAATGAGACTTGCTCTATTCAAATGGCCCCCGCCTTGCAATGATGTCTCTCTCTTTCACTCGTTGCTTCAAATTTAGAGAGTGCAGAAGAGGTTCACCAAGATATTGCCTGGATTAGAGAGTCTAAGTGATAAGGAGTGTTTGGATTGTTTTCTCTGGAGTGTCCAAGGCTGAGGGGTGAACTGATAGAAGTACATAAAATAATGAGAAACATTGATGGAGTATACAATCTGAGTCCTTTTCTCAGAGTGGAAATGTCAAATACTAAAGGGCCTGAGTTTAAGATGCAATCTCACATTGAGCAGCAGGCCATTTTCCAGCATTCAGTCGACTGCCATAGTACTTCAAATGCCCAAGCAAATACTTCTGAAAATTAAGGAGGGTATCTATCTCCATTACATCTCAGGCAATGCTCTCCGCATTTCAACTACAATATGGATGAAAACAAATTTCTCAAGACTCTTGTGAATCAGTTATCCCTTGACATCTGGTTGTAGACATTTCTGTCTTCTTATCTGAGCCATGCACCTTATAATTTAGTAAACCTCACAGTTCTCCACTCAAAGAAAACAAACTCAGATATCTAGTCTCTCGTCATAGCTGAAATGCTCTATCCTGGTCATCAGACTGAGAAATCATCTTTGCAATTTACAAAGTGTAACCATATGGTATTCAAAACTTCACATGGTCCTCCAGCTGTGGTCAAACCAAAGTTTCACATAGTTCTATCATAATAACCCCAGTGCCTATAAAAAGTATTCACCCCCCTTGGAAGTCAGTATCCTGGTAAAAACTACACCATGAAGATAAAAGAACACTCCAAGCAACTCCATGGAAATGTTATTGAAAATCACTTCAAATTTCCAAGTCAATAACTATCCCTTGGAGTACAGTTCAGTCAATCATCAAGAAATGGAAAGACCATAAGTCAATAGGAGCAGAATTAGGCCATAAGGCCCATTGAGTCTGCTGCACCATTTAATTGTAGCTTGTAGCGGTGTGCTACAAACAGCGCTAAAATTACGACACGGAGTCGGTAACTGCAGTCGAAGGAAAAACTTTATTCGAAAACTTCAGCCTCACTTTTAAGCCTCTGTCAACCGGCCCCCCATGGCGAAGAGGCTCCAAAGCTCTGTGCTCGCAAACCCCCGTAGGCTATCTAATTGTGAGTCGGTTCGCATACGCTAGGAAATGAGCCGCCACATAACCCCCCCCCAGAACCGGCGATACACCCCCCAATGTCCACAGCCTGGGCCAGAACCTGCTTGGGAGGTCGGCCTCTGCGCCGAGGCGCCGGAAACTCGGCCGGTTGCGCCAGGTCCACATGGGCCGGCTTGAGGCGGTCCACCGTGAAAACCTCCTCCTTCCCCCCAACGTCCAGCACGAACGTGGACCCGTTGTTCCGGAGCACCGTAAACGGCCCCTCGTATGGCCGCTGCAGCGGTGGCCGATGCCCGCCCCTTCGTACAAACACAAACTTACAGTTCCGTAGGTCTTTGGGTACGCAGGTCGGGTGCCGCCCATGCTGTGAAGTGGGTATGGGGGCCAGGTTACCGAGCTTCTCGCGAAGTCTGCCCAGGACTGCAGCGGGTTCTTCCTCTTGCCCCCTCGGGGCTGGTAGGAACTCCCCGGGGACGGCCAGGGGCGCGCCGTATACCAACTCGGCCGACGAGGCGTGCAGGTCGTCCTTGGGCGCTGTGCGGATGCCGAGAAGGACCCAGGGAAGCTCGTCCGCCCAGTTGGCTCCTCGCAGGCGGGCCATGAGGGCCGACTTCAGGTGACGGTGGAAACGCTCCACTAGCCCGTTCGACTGTGGGTGGTAGGCAGTGGTGTGGTGCAGCTGAGTCCCCAAAAGGCTGGCCATAGCTGACCACAGGCTGGAGGTGAACTGGGCGCCTCTGTCGGAGGTAATGTGGGCTGGTACACCAAAGCGGGATATCCAGGTGGCGATCAGGGCTCGGGCGCAAGATTCGGAGGTGGTGTCGGTGAGCGGGACCGCCTCTGGCCATCTTGTGAACCGGTCCACGATAGTCAGGAGGTAACGCGCTCCGCGCGACACTGGCAGGGGGCCCACGATATCCACATGAATGTGGTCGAAACGCCGGTGGGCGGGATGGAACTGCTGCGGTGGGGCTTTGGTGTGCCGCTGAACCTTGGCCGTCTGGCAGTGCATGCACGTCCTGGCCCATTCACTGACCTGTTTGCGGAGTCCGTGCCAAACGAACCTGCTGGAAACCATCCGGACAGTTGTCCGGATGGAGGGATGCGCCAAGTTATGAATGGAGTCGAAAACACGTCGCCGCCAGGCTGCGGGGACGACCGGACGGGGCTGGTTGGTGGCGACGTCACAGAGTAGGGTCCTCTCACCTGGGCCCACGGGGAAGTCCTGGAGCTGCAAACCAGAGACTGCAGTCCTGTAACTCGGAATCTCCTCATCTACCTGCTGTGCCTCTGCCAGTGCCTCAAAGTCTACCCCTTGGGAAAGGGCATGAACGGTAGGGCGAGAGAGCGCATCCGCCACGACATTGTCCTTACCCGAGACGTGCCGGACATCCGTTGTGTATTCAGAGATGTAGGACAGGTGGCGTTGCTGGCGGGATGACCAGGGGTCGGATGCTTTCGTAAACGCAAAGGTAAGCGGTTTGTGGTCCGTGAACGCGGTGAAGGGCCGACCTTCTAGGAAGTACCTGAAATGCCGGATTGCCAGGTAGAGCGCCAACAGTTCCCGGTCAAAAGCACTGTACTTGAGCTCAGGTGGCCGCAGGTGTTTGCTGAAAAACGCCAGGGGTTGCCAGCGACCTGCGATGAGCTGCTCCAGCACCCCACCGACTGCCGTGTTTGATGCGTCCACTGTGAGGGCGGTAGGGGTGTCCATTCTGGGATGTACTAGCATTGCGGCGTCAGCCAAAGCTTCCTTCGTTTGAACGAAAGCGGCGGCGGACTCCTCGTCCCAGGTAATGTCCTTGCTCGGACCCGACATCAGGGCGAACAGGGGGCGCATGATCCGGGCAGCTGAAGGGAGGAAGCGGCGGTAGAAATTGACCATACCTACGAATTCCTGAAGGCCTTTGACCGTGGTGGGTCGGGGGAAGTGGCGGACCGCATCTACCTTAGCGGGCAGAGGGGTTGCCCCGTCTTTAGTAATCCTGTGGCCCAGGAAGTCAATGGTATCAAGTCCGAACTGGCATTTGGCAGGGTTGATTGTAAGACCGTACTCACTCAGTCGGGCGCAGAGTTGACGGAGGTGGGACAGATGCTCCTGACGACTGCCGCTGGCTATGAGGATGTCATCCAAATAGATGAACGCGAAGTCCAGGTCCCGTCCCACCGCGTCCATTAACCGCTGGAACGTCTGTGCGGCATTCTTCAGGCCGAACGGCATGCGGAGGAACTCGAAGAGGCCAAACGGGGTGATGAGAGCCGTCTTGGGGAAGTCGTCAGGATGCATCGGGATTTGATGGTACCCTCGGACAAGGTCGACCTTGGAGAAGATCCGGGCGCCGTGCAGGTTTGCCGCAAAGTCCTGAATGTGCGGCACAGGGTAGCGGTCCGGTGTGGTAGCCTCGTTCAGCCTGCGGTAGTCGCCGCACGGTCTCCAGCCCCCCGTCGCTTTGGGCACCATGTGCAGGGGGGAAGCCCAGGGGCTGTCGGACCGCCGGATGATCCCCAATTCCTCCATTCTCTGGAACTCCTCCTTCGCCAGTCGGAGCTTGTCCGGGGGAAGCCGCCGAGCACGGGCATGGAGGGGTTGTCCCTGTGTCGGGATGTGGTGCTGTACGCCGTGCCTGGGCATGGCTGCTGTGAACTGCGGTGCCAGAACCGATGGGAACTCCGCCAGGACCCTGGTGAAGTCGTTGTCGGACAGCGTGATGGAGCCGAGGTGAGGGGCTGGCAACTGGGCCGCGCCCAGGGAGAACGTCTGAAAGGTCTCGGCGTGTACCAGTCTCTTCCTGCGAGCTGTGAGCTCGCAAAAAATCCGCACCCAGAAGCGGTTGGGCTACGGCGGCCAGTGTGAAGTCCCACGTGAACCGGCTGGGGCCGAACTGTAGCTGCACCTGACGGGTGCCATAGGTCCTTACTGTGCTGCCATTCACGGCCCTCAGGGGGGGACCCGGTGCCCTGCTGCGAGTGTCGTAACTTGTCGGAGGTAAAACGCTGACCTCAGCCCCAGTATCGACCAAAAAGCGGCGTCCCGACCTGCTATCCCACACATACAGGAGGCTATCCCGATGGCCAGCCGCCGTAGCCATCAGCGGCGGCTGGCCCTGGCGTTTCCCGGGAACTTGCAGGGCGGGCGGCAACGGCGGGCTTCTGCGCCCCACCGCTGGTGGTAGAAGCACCAGTGGTCATTGGGCCGGGGGTTAGTGGGCTCTGCGGCCGGGCCTGGACTGGTTTGCTGCCGGGAGCGTGGCTGGGTGATCTGTGCGATGGACGCCCCGCTCACCTTTTTGGCGTTCCACAGCAAGTCCGCCCGGGCTGCCACCTTCCGGGGGTCACTGAAATCCGCGTCGGACAGCAGCAGGCGTATGTCCTCGGGCAGCTGCTCCAGGAATGCCTGCTCAAACATGAGGCCTGTGTGTCCCTCGGCCAGAGACAACATCTCGTTCATTAAAGCCGATGGAGGTCTGTCGCCCAAGCCATCCAGGTGCAGTAAACGGGCAGCCCGCTCGCGCCGTGAGAGTCCGAAAATCCTGAGGAGCAGGGCTTTGAATTCCGTGTACTTGCCGTCTGCCGGGGGCGACTGTACGAACTCCGCGACCTGGGCAGCTGTGTCCTGGTCGAGGGAGCCCACCACGTAGTAGTAGCGGGTGTCTTCTGAGGTGATCCGGCGAACGTGGAATTGGGCTTCGGCTTGCTGGAACCATAGGTCCGGGCGCTGTGTCCAGAAACCCGGCAGTTTCAACGAAACCGCAGGAACAGAGGCGGCGTCGGTCATTTCTGGTCCAAAAATCGTTTGGACCGTCGGGGTCACCAATTGTAGCGGTGTGCTACAAACAGCGCTAAAATTACGACACGGAGTCGGTAACTGCAGTCGAAGGAAAAACTTTATTCGAAAACTTCAGCCTCACTTTTAAGCCTCTGTCAACCGGCCCCCCATGGCGAAGAGGCTCCAAAGCTCTGTGCTCGCAAACCCCCGTAGGCTATCTAATTGTGAGTCGGTTCGCATACGC
Organism: Hypanus sabinus; assembly: GCF_030144855.1. Lineage (NCBI taxonomy): Eukaryota > Metazoa > Chordata > Chondrichthyes > Myliobatiformes > Dasyatidae > Hypanus > Hypanus sabinus. The sequence continues at coordinate 95,485,611 of NC_082708.1, read as the reverse complement.
TAGGAAATGAGCCGCCACAAGCTGATCCTTTTTCTCCCTTCCTCAGCTCCACTCCCCCGCCTCTCCCCATAACCTTTGATGCCGTGGCCAATCAAGAACCTAATAAGCTCTGCCTTAAGTACACCCAACGACCTGGCTTCCACAGATGGCTGTGGTAATAAATTCCACAAATTTACCACCCTCTGGCTAAAGAAATTTCTCTGCATCTCTTTCTTTTTCCCTTAAGGAAACAATACTGTCTTTGTCCTATCTTGTCCTCTGTCAACAAGCACTTTATAACCTCATCTTTAATAATTGACTTTAACATCTTCCCAACCATTGAGGTTAGGCTATAATTTCCTTTCTGCTGCCTTCCTCCTTTCTTAAAGAGTGGAGTGACACTTACAATTTTCCAGTCCTCTGGCACCACGCCAAAGTTCAATGATTTTTGAAAGATCTACAATCTCTACCACTACCTTTTTCAGAACTCTAGAATGCAGTTCATCTGGTCTGGGTGACTTATGTACCCTTAGGTCAGGGGTCGGCAACGTTTACCACTGAAAGAGCCAATATGGACCCATTTCCCACAGAAAAGAAAACACTGGGAGCCACAAAATGAAATAACACTGCATACAACGGGTTTTTTTTGCCCTTATGCTATGTATAAACAAACTATAATGTGTTGCATTTATGAAATTGATGAACTCCTGCAGAGAAAACGAAATTACATTTCTGCATGCAACGAAAACATTTTGAACTCCGAAAAAAAGACGTTGGGTTGAAGGTTACTCCGTAGGTAGCCTACCTTGGATCGAAGAATTAAAAGAAAGCGCGCACTGGCGCGCATTGGCAGTTGTGATGTATATTAATAGCGATAAAAAACACGTTGTAGCGGTGTGCTACACGCAGCGCTAAAATAAAGACTGCAGTCAAAGGTAACTTTATTCGAACTAAACAGCCTTGCTTTAAAGCCTCCCTCAACCCGTCCCCGTGGGCGCGGATGCTCCAAAAGACACGTACTCACAAACCCCCGTAGGCTATCTCCCTTAGTCGGAACGGTAGCTAATTGTGAGCCGGTTCGGATGTGCCAGGAAAAGGTGTCTCCGCAAAGTTTTCATATTGTACAAGATCACCATAATCTTCAAATTTCGAATTACATTTCAAAAGCTAACAAACCACGGGGAGCCGCATCACAGAGATCAAAGAGCCGCATGTGGCTCTGGAGCCGCAGGTTGCCGACCTCTGCCTTAGGTCTTTCAGCTTTTTGAACTCCTTCTTCCTTGTAATAGTAACTACACTCACTTCTCTTCCCTCACACCCTTCAATACTTGGCACACAGCTAGTGTCTTCCACAGTGAAGACTGATGCAAAATACCCATTTAGTTCATCTGCCATTTCTTTATCCCTGTTATTATTTCTCTGGCCTCATTTTCTAGCAGTCCTATATCCACTCTCATCAACTCTTTTATTTTTTTTACATACTTGAAAAAGCTGTTACTATCCACTTTGATACCGTTTGCTAGCTTGCTTTCATATTTCATCGTTTCTCCTTAATGATTCTTTTAGTTACACTCTGTCAGTTGTTAAAAGCTTCCCAATCCTCTGTCTTCTCACTAATTTTTGCTGTGTTGTATGCCCTCTCTTTGGCTTTTACAATAGCTTCAACTTCTCTTGTCAGCCGTGGTTGAACTATTTTGCCATTTGAGTATTTCTTTGTTTTTGGAATGCATCCATCCTGCACCTTCCTCATTTTTACCAGAAACTCACACAATTGCTGCTCTGCTGTCATCCCTGCCATCATTTCCTTCCAATTTACTTTGGCCAGCTCATTTCTCATACCATTGCAACTTCCCTTATTCCACTGAAATACTATTTTACTGTCAGACTTCACTTTCTCTTTTACTTTAACTTCAAAGAAGAATGGGGAAAAATTACAGCTGATAGAGACCTATCCACACAGACTCAAGGCTGTAATTGTTGTCAAAGGTGCATCTACTAAATACTGACTTGAAGGTTGAGTAATTATGCAATCTGTTATTTTGTGTTTAATAATTGTAATAAATTTAGACCAATTTGTAGAAACTTGTTTTCACTTTGACATGAAAGAGTCTTTTCTGTTGATCAGCATCAAAAAAGCCAAATTAAATCCACTGTGATTCTATGTAGCAAAACAATAAAAAATGAAAACTTCTAAGGGGGGGGGGGTGAATACTTCTTATAGGCACTGTATATACCAAAGTTACAGTGAGCGGAGTTTTGTTCAAAGGAGAATTGTGAGGCAGCTTTTATACACAGGGTGCCTGGAATGTGCCGTCAGGATGGTGATAGAGAAATTCAAGAAGATCTGAGCTGTGTGCAGTAAATGGAATGATACCGATAGCCAGAAGAGAATAGTGTAGGTGAGCATTAATTACTAATTTAGCTCACACAGTGACAGGGCCGAATGGTTTGTTCCTGTGCTCTACTGATCTATGTCCTTTATTTTCTATCCAATATCTCTTTAACACCTTTTCACCATTATAGGAATATTTTGGCCTTGAACTCTCACTCTTTCAGTTCTGAATAACTCACTTCTCCATGCAGATTTACCTGCAAACTATCTGTTCACAGTCTACTTTTTCAGCTCCTGTCTTTCTAGTTTTGAAATTAACCTTTCCACAACTCAGGTCCTTAATTTTCAGTCTATCGTTGTCCTCTGTGACAACTTTAATACTTACAGAGTGAGAATTAACAATTTAAGATAAAAGTGTTACCATCCATTAAAACATTATTAATGTATAGAACACTCAAGAGTCAATCAGGTGTAAATATTCTCAGATTTAAAAAATACAATACTTACTGTCATGAAACCATTCTACTGTGATTCCTCCCTCATTGAAAGTAAAAGATGACAGCAATTCTGTTGCATTTAAATGACAAACTCTGGATCTGCAGATTAAATTAAAATTCCAAACGCTGAAGTGAAGAATAGTCATGGGATAATCACAAGAATTTCATTAACAATAATTCAGAACTCTAGAGTTCTCTTATGCACAGTACCATGAATCGAAGACATTTTTTACATCTTTAGCAGGCGGGGAGAAGTTTTCAAAGATTGACTTGTCACAAGCCTATCTGCTAATGGAGATATAGGAGGTAATCAGGAAATTCCTCACAATCAACACTCAAGGGACTGTTCCAGCACTTTGGCATCACAGAAATTTGGCAAAGAGCAATGCACTTTTAATATTTAAATTAAAAAAGTACAGTACAGAAACAAAAATAATAAAAGTGAGGTAGAGTCCATGGGTTCAATGTCCACTTAGGAATCAGATGGCAGAGGGGAAAAAGCTGTTCCTGAATCACTGAGTGTGTGCCTTTAGGCTTCTGTACCTCTTACCTGATGGTAACTACCAACAATGATTGTGTAACCCAGGTTAAGTAAACCCAAAGTTGTAATGTTAGAAAGTAATTGTCTCGTTATAGCTGCTGCGTGTTTTAGCCGTAACTTCAATAAACCCTGAGGGTTTCAGGTTAGTTGGATAAAGATACTCACAACTAATTCCACTCTTAACAGTTCATGTCTTCAGCTTCTAATCGTTGCTGCGTTTCTCGCCTTGTCCGTCCTGTGTCCAGACTGCCCCGCCCTTGCATGGAGTTTTTTTTCAAATTTTCCTACGGTAAATCTCATTTTCATCCCTCCGCAGGTAGAACTTTCTAACAGTGCACACATTTGAGGGAAAATTGATTGCAAGTATCATCTGAAAATTGCTTAAAACGTAAGTTCTTAAGCTGCTTTATTCCCTACATTGTTTTCCAATATCCAACCGAATATGGTACTCTTAGAGAAATATTGGACCATAAGTTTCTTCAAGTTGCAATGTGAAAAGTTCCAAATTTCTGGTGAGATCAATTACTACCAGCATGTATCTTTTCCCTCTCACTGTCTTTATCATGCAGATTCTTCGAATGAAAATAAATTCAACTGTATTAAATCCTCTGTGTCATTACACGTTTCATTCCCACGCTGGTTCTTCATCTTAGGTGGCTCGCCATCTTGTTTCTTGGTTCACTGAAATGAATAGAGGTCTGTACGGGCAGAACAGAATAGGAAACAAGGACAGTCCAACATATCGTTTAAACGCTGGTAGGTAGACAATAGACTAGGCATAGAATTAGAGTGAATAATATTATCCAGTAAATGAACTGTGAATCTCTGAAATACCTTAAAAAGAGAGAACAACATGACAGGTAAAGGAACAGCAGTAGAGATTCTGAGCAAAAAAATCCCGGTAGTAATTGATCGATTTAGCGGATGGGTGGAGACGGTACCTTCAAGAGATCAAGGGGCAAAGACAGTGGTAAAATTTCTGACAAATGAAGTGATCCCAAGGTTTGGAATACCTACAGAAGTTAGCTCAGACAATGGTTCAGCTTTTATCCAGAAAGTGGTCAAACTGGTACTACAGGCGCTGAGGAAAAAGCAAAGATTTGGATGTGTATACCACCCTCAGTCACAGGGCATGGTAGAGAGAATTAATGGAACCCTGAAAGCCAAACTAAACAAAATTTGTGCAGACACTAAACTTAATTGGGTCGATGCTTTACCGTTAGCATTGATGAGTTACCGCATGCAAACTAATCGAATGACATGCCTGACACCACATGAGATGCTCACTGGGAAGCTATCATACCTGTGATAGGGGTAAGCAAAAATGTTGAATGGATAAATTATATATACTACAATCAACAGAGATTCATCAACTACATCGATGATGCACTGGAGGCCTTAGGGCAACAGCTGGATGCAACTAGCAGGATGATGTGGCAAAACAGACAGGTACTGGATTGGCTTTTGGCAGAAAAAGGGGGTGTGTGTGTAATGTTTGGAGAACAATGCTGCACTTTCATACCGAACAATACTAGCCCAGAAGGGTCTTTCACCAGAGCAATGAATAAATTAAAAGAATCTGCGGATGGAGATCAAACAGAATGCAGGATTTGAACATCAGTTCTTTGATTGGTTGGAAAGTAGACTCGGAGGATGGGGAGCATGGCTGACTAAAATGGCAATAACTGTCAGTATTATATTGTTGAGCTGTGCGCTTGTGCTGTGCTGTTTTCTTCCTTGTCTCAAATCTCTTGTAGTGCGTGTTGCAACCAAACAATTTCTGATGCTCGTGGCAATTACTGAAGCAAGCTTAGTGGAGAAAGAAACACTGAAAATGTATCGTTACAGCCTACAACACCTGCAGGATGAACAAGAGCAAAACGACAGTGTGGGAGTAGATTATAAGGGCTTCTGAGTCTTTTTCCCTGTCTCAGGTACAGAGGGTCAGGTTTTTGGCTCAGCGGCCCAGGGTAACAGGGAGAGAATACTTTGAGATCTTGGTGCAGAAAATTATAGTTTAACCCAAGATTTGGGAATAAGTGCTTGAGTTTATTGGGGCTTTTGTGCACAGACTCTTAGTCTTTTCTCTGTGTGAGACCCTCTGGGTCTCAAAGGGGGGATATATTGGAGTATAAAAGTTGAAATTGTTTGCTGTGTAACCAAAACTATGTAGTCAGCTTTGAAACTTGCTATTTGCTATGCATGTGCCCAATTTGGTAGGAGAATGAAATATTAAGAATGTAGAAGACAATGGTGTGTTAATGAAAGGTAGCTAAGAGATGTAAATTATGTAGTCTGAGTTTGCTATTTGCTATGCATGTATCCAATTGAATGTAGAAGACAATGGTGTGTTAATGAGAGGTAGCTAAGAGATGTAGATTAGAACATGATTAAGTCAATGGGTAGAAACAATAGTGGCGGATGTACTTGTGATACGCAACTATAGACAGATTGGATATGCTAATGCAACTAAACCAGGAGATTGCTATAAAAAATGCTATGTACAAGGATCGGTGGGCAATCAGCGACTAGCTCAATGACTGTCTCAGCTTTGATTTGCAAATTAAAGTTTAACCCTTCTTGAAGAATCTTCTGCATCTCCTGGTCACTTGTGGGGCACGAGAAACCACGACACCGTCTCCCAGAGTTATTGATGGTGCATCAGCGTGTTAAAAGTATTTCACAATTGTCCACAATCACATTTCATTTCCCTGTTTCTGATGTGGACAGTGTTGACAATGTGGAGCTCGTGATAATTTGTCTGCAGATTTCAGAACTGACAGTTATTCTGTTTTTATTGAAGAAGTTATTAATTCTCTATGTCAAATTCCAAAGTAGTAAAAGGCATAAAGCACAAAAGAACCGCTAGTTCATTTAAAGTGACATTGTTTAATGAAACAGTAGAAACTGCTACGCTGAAAACTTATGAGGTCCTGAACCTGCAGCTACAGTAAATATTTATGTACAATACAGAAACTGGTGTTACCTGTATATATTGTTGCAATGCAAAAATTGTTGGAGAATTTGCAAGCGAGAAGAAGTAGAGTGATATTTGGAAACCTGACTTTTTAAAAAGCATCATTTAGCAAGCAAATCACATATGGATTGCAAAAGCTCTGGCTCTTTCATTACCTGCTACAGCTGTTTTGAGAGAGTGCAGAGTGATGAGATCAAAGTTCTTATTGGCAGTGTTTTGCAAGCTGTTAGAATGAATACCTCTATATACAAAATTCAATGTGCACATATTGTTGTCACTGGGCAAAAGAAAATTCACAGCACAAGACTTTTGCACACACTGCTCATTACAAATTAGAGAGAACATTGCTTGCAATAAAATCCTTGATTTACTCTCCTGAATCACCAGATTGATACTTCGATCAAAATGTATTAGTTAAGATGTGGAAGTGGGGAACATGGCATTTGTTTAGTTTATTATATTTTTGCTTTAGTAATTCATTTGTTATCATTTTCTAGTTAAAGTTAAGATTGTTTAAAGTAAATGTGTTGTCTGTGATATATCGTGGCATGCGATGACGTCACACCCGGTTTCGCCGTGTCTTGTGGGGAAAATACCGGTTTGGAGAAACGGGAAGGAGGGGGCTTGTGTGTGCAGGATCAGCGCGAGAAAAGTTTTCTTTCTACGCACTAGAAACATTAGAGAAGCAACGCCGTAAGTTCATGAGATAATCGATATGTTGAATTAAAAATGTTAACGCTGATTCTGTTAAAAGTAATGACGGTTGATAAAGTTTATGTTTTTTGTTATTTAAAGAGTTGCGGATAGTTTGTGTTGAAGTGTATTTAAAGCCAGTCGATGGATGGCGTAGGTAGATTCTGACTGTATGTTGCACTTTAATGTAATACAGTTGTTGTAGTTTTACTTTTGCAAGTATTTATGATGTAAATGTGATGTCAAGAAGGAAACAAATACTGTATATATTTTGTATTGTTTTATCAACAGTTTTCACCATACGTTAATGTGGAAGAGTGAACAGTAAATGGTTAACCTTACTGGGACCGCCTCATTAATTGGTTTAAGCTTGGTGTTTAGTTCAGAGTTCTTTTACACCTGTGCGAGAACACTACAACCACCTACTGAGCTGGAGTGCGCAAAGGATTCAGGAGAGTAGTTCCTACAGCTTCCACCTCCACCCCCAGGAATAAATAATACTAATAACTAGGACAATAAAAATAATAAATAAATACACCAAAGCTATTGTCTTAAATTGTGTTCAACAACTCAACAAATTTCAAGGATTTAAATATTTATTTATACTTCTCTTGCACTTCTTGCCCACACCTCAAACTATCTAAAGTAACAATATTTTCTCCCAAGGTCCACATTCTCTTCCACTCATATTCCATTAACACATGGTCTCTGGAAGTTGACACTGTCTATATTCACCTGAAGTACATTTACCAAATCTAGCAATGTGGCAATTTAATCAGTATGCTCAAGTCTAAGCCAAGTAATTGCAACTTCTACCTTCCACTCCTCCAAAGTGAAGTGGCCATTTTCTGAATTCCTTATAAATGTCTGTCTTCAACTGTGTGTACCACAGTACCTGCCAGGTTGAGTGAACGTGGTCCTTTGCTCCCCCTTACTTAGTGGAATATCAACAGCACTGACCTTCACAGATTGTTTAACCAGCCTTTCAGCTATTTAATTTCCTTCCACCCCTACTGAACTGTAATCCAGAAAAAGCAGACATGCACTCTTAAACACTACAGACATAATAACGTTCAATGGGTCAATTTAATATCAGAGAATGTATACAGTATACAACCCGAAATCCTTACTCTTCATAGAAATCCCCAAAACAGAGAAAGATCCCCAAAGAATGAATGGCGGAAAAACATTAGAACCCCAAAGCCCTTCCATGCACAAGCAGCAGTAAAAGATACACAAGAACAAGAGATGATCTGGAAGAAGTTGCTTAAGTCCACAAAATCTTTTGGCATCATCTTTAGCTCCTGCCACTGCCAATGTTCATCTAATTTCTAAAACATCTGAATGACTAATAGGCGTACCCAACTGAAGACTACACAATATAGAGAAGGAATCAGAACAGGCAACACATCCTCTTCCCACTGATTGCCACTATTTCAATAGTATAAACTGAAAGTTATTAGATACCCTTTATCTCACTGACACCTGAAATTCCGGGATACAGACTGATGCACCAGTGTGAAATTCTGGGATACGGACTGATGCACCAGTGTGAAATTCCGGGATACGGACTGATGCAACAGTGTGAATTTCCGGGATACCGACTGATGCACCAGTGTGAAATTCCGGGATACGGACTGATGCAACAGTGTGGATTTCCGGGATACCGACTGATGCACCAGTGTGAAATTCCGGGATACGGACTGATGCAACAGTGTGAATTTCCGGGATACCGACTGATGCAACAGTGTTAAGAGACACTGGGCCTTCAGAGCCTTCTGTAACTACTAGAACCATTCCATAACATTGATGCAGAGACACTGCTACCTCTTCAGATACATACTGGACACATTCTGACAGGCTCCACTGAAGAGTCAAATCTACCCCAAGTAAATGAATTCTCCAGGGAAGAATATGGATGAAGCCACACAAGATGCATAGGTCATATTAAACAGATCCATGTTCTCTATCTGATCATGTCCTTCCTACCCAGAACTGCAAATCTTGCGGTCTTGGTGTTCCCAACAATCTTTCAATATATTCTTAGTTTGATGATCAACCTCATGATCACTGAGACGTACCCAATAATTCATAGCCATCTGCAATCTTCGCAAATACAATTGGTACATAACCCATTTCCACTTGCAGAGCAGAAACAGAAGACCTAACAGCACCACATTACAGATGGAAAGCCTGGGCTTGAATAACATCCAGCAATTTCAACAGTGAAGGTGTAGCAGACCCACATTCAACACAACCATAATCTGAGACTGCTCTAATTGCACATTACAAAGTGTTCATAGATACCCAGTTAGCCACCCAGTCATACCCCAGTAAAACACCAAGGCACTTTAAGGACAGCCTTACATCTCCCAAGTATTTATTGACATGTTGCTTCTATGAAAGTTTCACATGTATTCACATACCAGGAACCTAATCGCTAACATCTGTTCCAACCTCTGTCTATACAGCCTCATGTCAATAACAGGCCTATTGGTCCATTTACTAAAACAAATAACCCAAGTTCTTAATAGTCATTCTCCTAGACACAAGCTTCTTTTTATTGGCTGCTGGTAATTACTTAAGTAGCCAGTCACCAGTAACCACTGGCCAGTAGCCTGTTAACAATTAGCTGACTTATCTCTTTTAAAATCTTGTAATGTGAAACTCACAAGAAAATATATTGTTTAGAATCTGATATTTGAAAGGTCCAAATGAAAAAAGAGTCAATAGTAACAGTTTTTTTTGATGTAGAGAAAGCTTATGATATGCTAAGGACAGAAGGATTGTTGTAAAAGATGGGACAAATATTCAATGGGATTCAAGACTTTTTATGTGATAGAAAGAAGTAATTTAGGATGGGAACAACATTCCCTGAAGGAGTATGAGGTAGAGAATAGGACTCCACAGTGTAGCCCATTCCTTTTTAATATTGTGATTAATGATTTTTTTGAAAATGTTAGCTCAGATTTGGACGTTTCCAAATTGTTATATGCTGATGATGTCGCCATGCGGAAGACTGGCAGAAAAATGCAGGCCAAAAATGATTAATGAAGTAGAGGAAGAGGACATCAGTTGGATTTTAAATTTTCTGTTGCAAAGGCTCATTGTTTGTTTTTCTAAAAGGAACATTGCACCCACAGTTGATCTCAAGTTATGTGGTAAATCTCAAACAAGAGACAGTGGTAAAGTTTTTAGGTATGTGGATAGAGACAAGACTAATATGGAAGGTGAATATGAATGAAATTTTAGAGAACTGTTAAAAAAAAGAGCCCTTATACTAAGCCCTCAGGTGCTCTGTTGGGTGTGATTGGGGTGCGAGTAGGAAAGCACTTAAACAAATGTATATTGCTCTAATCAGATCTGACTTTGGTTGTGGTTGTGTTGCTTAGGGGTCAGGCTCACGAGTGATGTTAAACCCCCTCCCCCCAGATAAAGTTCAAGTTTAGACATTGAAATTATATTGTGGTGCTATTAAATCTTCTCCAATTTTGATGTTGCTTGTAGAAATGAGTGAAGTAACTTTACATCTACGGAGGTTGTAATTAGCAATGGTTTATTGGGTGAAATTAACGTTGGTTATCCAATGCTGACAACGTAGGGTATTGGGAGAACTGTCTTTGTAAGGTCATCAGGTTTGGCTGGATGGGAAATGAATGGGCACAAAATCTCCAGTTGTTTAATGTGGATCGAGGTACCAATGTACCCCTTTCTGTTACTCCTCCATGGCTTTTCTCTTTGCCTGCGTCTTCAGGAAAAGATCAAGATGAGGGATAGTATATCAGAGGCCAGGAAGTTCAGCAATACATGCAAGACAGATATTATGGATTCTTACATATCTACACAGATCCAGTGACAGTTCATGCAGCTGTTTCTCAAAGTTCAAAGTAAAATGTATTATCAGAGTAGATACATGGCACCACATACAACCCTGAGGTTCCTTTTTTGTGGGTATACCTGGCAAATCTATAGAACACAAACTGTAAACAGGACCAATGGACAACAAACTGTGCAAATGCAAATATAAATAAATAATGAGAGCATGAAGTAACATGATAAAGAATCCCTAAAGTGAAACCCCCAATTAAGAGAACACCAGAAATAGAAATAGAATGAGTGTAGCTTTTGTTCAAGAGCCTGACGATTAAGAGTAGTAACTGTTCTTGAACTTGGTGGCGTGAGTCCTGAGGCTCTTGTATCTTGTACAGCAGCAAGAAAAGAGCATGGTCTGGATGGTGAGGATCTTTGATGATGGGTGCTGCTTTTCTACAATAATGTTCCATGTAGATGTACTCAGCGGTTGGGAGGGGTTTACTCATGATGTACTGGGCCAAATCCACTAACTTTTGTAGGATTTTCCACTCAGAAGTATTGGTGTTGCCACACCAGGCCATAATGTAGCCAGTCAGCACACTTTCCTCCTCACATCTATAGACGTTTGCCAAAGTTTTCGATGACATGCCGAATCTCCACAGACTCCTGCTAATTCTGTTAATTGTTCCAAAGTTTCAGGTGACTATTAAGAAAAGATTATCAGACTAAGTGTCTGTATTCATGTCTGAGATGGTTGCTATCACTTTATCTTTGGAATGGGTCGAAGAAGCACACCCTGATTATGTAATTCATTCTCAGTCTTGACATCTATTAAAACAAGTATTTCAAATTGTAGGCTAGACATTCTTCTTGAGTTTGGACGACATCTGTTGAGGCTGCAGTGTGTAGGCCTGTGTATACATTTCATATGAGTTCTTGCCCGTGTTGAGGTTGGGCGCACTTGTCAAGAAACAGTGCAGCATATATTGTTTGGATGCAGTTCCCATCAGGTGCAAAGGAAACATCTCATTGCTAATTTGAAATCTTTGGGACAGGCACGGTTTAATATGGAACGCTTGAGAGGATAACACTGCCATCAGAATGTATATAAGTATGTTATAAGACTTCTTGTTATTATTTGAGCTTTATTTTGCGGGGAGGGGGTAGAATTTAGTGGGTGTACTTGATGCATTATCAATAACTCTCGGAGACATGAGGCGAGATATAGGCTTTTATTGGCTGGAAGAAAGAACAAGCAGAAAATGATCACCACACTACATCCTGGAGACTGAGGCTGGGGCTGTGTCTCCAATCGCCTTTATACCGGGGTCCGTGGGAGGAGCCACAGGAACAGTCAGCAGTCAGACAGGTATATGTAGTTCACCACATTTACCCCCCTTTTGTTTTAAAAGAGAGTCCCCATGGGGCGAAGTTTCTTACAAGTATATTTACAGGTTAAGTCTATCAGGTGGTTGAATCTGTCGCTGCGATCTATGTAGCACCGGCTGTGATTGCACAGGTGCCGGTGGTGATTGCACCAGAGACGGGGGTTGTGCTGGTTCCAGCCTGACTGGAGATGTCAGCCCACTAGGCGTCAGTGATCCCTTATGCGTGTGCGAGGCGCCCGGTATGGGAGTGTCGTGAGGAGTCTGTGTCAGGCTTGGTGTGTGCGGTGCCACCTCGGGTACAGGGTTCATAGTTACCGTGGAGTGTTTGGGGTAGTGGTCTGCTGCTCCTGCGGGCGCCAGGTCGCAGACAGAGATCATGTCCTCCCGCCCATCAGGGAAGACCACGTAGGCATACTGGGGGTTCGCATGTAGTAGGTGAACCCTCTTGACCTGCGGGGAGTATTTATTACTCCGCGCATGTTTCCGGAGCAGCATTGGCCCTGGGGACGTCAGCCAAGTCGGTAGGTTGGTCCCAGTGGCAGACTTCCTGGGAAAAGAAAATAGGCGCTCGTGAGGGGTGGCATTGGTGGATGTACATAACGGAGCGGATAGAGTGGAGTGCCTCAGGGAGGACCTCCTGCCATCGAGAGACCGGCAACCCTTTGACTTAAGGGCTAAAAGTGTGGCCTCCCACACTGTGGCATTCTCCCTCTCCACCTGTCCATTTCCTCAGGGATTATAGCTTGTGGTCCTACTAGTAGCAATGCCCCTAGCCAGCAGGTACTGGCGCAGCTCGTCACTCATAAAGGAGGACCCTCTATCATTGTGGATATAGCAGGGATATCCGAACAGAGTGAAGAGCTGGCACAGGGCTTTTATGACGGACGTGGTAGTGGTGTCGGGGCAGGGGATGGCAAAGGGGAACCGTGAGTACTCGTTGATAATGTTGAGAAAGTAGACATTGCGGTTGGTGGAGGGAAGGGGGCCCTTAAAGTCAACACTCAGTCACTCAAAGGGGCGGGTGGCCTTGATAAGTTGCGCCTTTTCAGGACGGTAGAAGTGCGGTTTGCACTCAGCGCAGACTTGGCAGTCCCTGGTCATCGTCCTGATGTCCTCAAGGGAGTACGGCAGGTCCCGGGCTTTCACGAAATGGTAAAATCGGGTGACCCCAGGGTGGCAAAGATGTGCATGGAGGGCGTATAGCTGGTCTAACTGTGAGCTGGCGCACGCTCCCCGGGATAGGGCATCAGGGGGCTCATTGAGCCTTCCAGGCCGGTACAGGATATCATAGTTGTAGGTGGAGAGTTCTATTCTCCACCGCAAAATTTTATCATTTTTGATTTTGCCCCGCTGTTGGTTGCTGAACGTGAATGCAACTGAGCGCTGGTCGGTCAGCAAGGTGAACCTTTTGCCAGCAAGATAGTGCCTCCAGTGCCTAATAGCTTCCACTATGGCCTGGGCTTCTTTCTCCACCGCGGAGTGCCGAATTTCAGGGCCTTGAAGGGTACAAGAAAAGAATGCTACTGGCCTGCCTTCCTGACTGAGGGTAGCAGCCAGCGCGAAATCGGAGGAGTCACTCTCTACTTGGAAGGGAATGGTCTCGTCCACCGCATGCATCGTTGCTTTGGCAAAGTGCCCTTTAATGTGGCTGAAGGCCGCGCAGGCCTTGGCAGAGAGGGGAAATGTGGTGGACTTGACCGGGGGCGGGCCTTGTCTGCGTAATGGGGGACCCATTGGTGGGAAGACACCGTGGTGGGAAGAGGGAGTTCTAACAGGGGGCGCATACGGTCGGGATCAGGGCCAGTGACCCCGTTCTCCACGACATACCCAAGGATAGCGAGTCGGGTGGTTCCAAACACACACTTGTCCCTGTTATAAGTAAGGTTCAGGGCTTTGACTACTTGGAAAAATCGTTGGAGGTTGGTGTTGTGATCCTGCCAGTCATGACCACAGATGGTGATGTTATCCAGGTAGGGAAATGAAGCCTTCAGTTGGCATTGGTCCACCATCCGGTCCATTTCCCTCTGGAAGACAGAGACACCATTTGTGACACCAAAGGGGACGCGCAGGAAGTGATAGAGCCTGCCGCCCGCCTCGAAGGTGGTGTAGGGGCGGTCCTCTGGGCGGATGGGGAGCTGGTGATAATCGGATTTCACATCTATGGTTGAGTACAACTTGTTCTGAGCTATCTGGTTGACAATATCCACGATGCAGGGTAGGGGGTACGTGTCAAGCTGCGTGAACCTATTGATGGTCTGGCTATAGTCCACGACCATCCTATTTTTCTGCCCTGTCCGAACAACAACCACCTGGGCCCTCCAAGGACTTGTGCTTGGCTCAATTTTCCCCTCCCTGAGCGGCTGCTGCACCTCCGACTGAATGAAGGCCCTGTCCCCCATGCTGTACCTCCTGCTTTCAGTTCCCACAGGTTTACAGTCGGGGGTCAGGTTGGCGAACAGCGGTGGGGGAGGGATGTTGAGGGTGGAAAGACTGCAAGTGGTGTCAGTAGTGCAGCTGTTGGCATGGTGCTGGGTGGGATGTGTGGGTCGGTGTGTGTGTGTGTGTGTGTGTGTGTGGTCAGTAGCGGGGTATATGACGAAATCCCACAAAACTGAGGATTCCTGACAGTGAGTGGTGGGAGGGGCCCGTCATATGCCCTAGTCACACTTTTGAGGTGGCTCTGGAAGTCCAGCCCCAATAGCACAGGTGCGCACAGTTGAGGCATGACCAGTAGCACAAAGTCCCGATATTCTGTGCCCTGCACCACCAATGTTGCTACACAACCCACCCGGATGTCTGTGGAATGTGACCCAGAAGCCATGGTGACCCTCTGGCTTACCGGCCGTGTCATGAGTCCACAGCATTGCACCGTGTCCGGGTTAATAAAACTCTCAGTGCTGCCCCTGTCAAACAGGCAGCTCGTCCTGTGCCCCTCCACCAGGATGTCCATCATTGACCTTGCAAGCTGGTATGGGGCTCTTTGGTCGAGGGTTACAGAGGCCAGAGTTGAACCGCCGTCTTGGTGCCCGGTAAGCACTGGTGGGTCGGGGGCGGGGCGAGTTGGCGCCAACAAAGATGGCCGCCCCCATGTCTCGCATGAGGCGTGCAGGCAAGATGGCGGCCCCCATGCCTCCCACGAGGCGGGCAGGCAAGATGGCGGCCCCCATGCCTCACATGCAGCGCTGCCCAATCCCGCTCATGGTTCAGACTTACAGACCTTGGTGAAATGGCCCTTCTTTCCGCAGCTGGAGCAGGTAGCTTCTCGGACCAGGCAGCGTTTTCGGGGGTGCTTTTCGAGTCCACAGAATTAACACCGCGCGGACTTGTGACTGGCAGCAGCTGTGGTCGGTTTCGGGGAGTTCGTGGACTCGCGACTGGCAGTGGCGGTGGTGGATTCGCTCGCGGGTGGCGGGGTCTGCAGTGTCCACGGAACCGGCGGGGGATCGCGTGGCTGGACAGCGTCAGCGTTGTGCAGAGCAGCCTCCAGCGTGTCGGCCGTCTCGATCGCCGAGCGTAAGGTTAGATCGGCATTTTCCAGCAGCCGCTGGCGCACGTACACTGACCTGATCCCCGTAACAAAGGCGTCTCGTACTAGCAGCTCTGCATGTTGTCCCGCCGTCAGTCCCTTGCAGTCGCAGGCCCGTATGAGTGTCTGTAGGGCTCGGAGAATCTCCCTGCTCAACTCGCCGGTTCGCTGCCGTCGCTAAGCGATGGTTAACGTAGACGGTGTTCACTGGCCGCAGGTACTGTCTTTTGAGGGCGTCCAGTGCCCCTTGGTAGGTCGGCAGGTCTCTGATAAGGGAGAATACTTTCGGACTTACTCTGGAAAGGAGGATTTTGTACATTGAGGCAGGCTCAGTCACTGGAATCGCTTCCAAGTATGATTGGAAGCATGCAAGCCAGAGTTCAAAGGCAAGAGCTGCTTCTGGAGCTTGGGGGTCGAAGTCTAATTTTTCCGGACGTAAAATACTCTCCATGTTTTAAAACTTCCAGCCAATAAAATTGATGCACCATCAATAATTCTCGGAGATGTGAGGCGAGATATAGGCTTTTATTGGCTGGAAGAAAGAACAAGCAGCAAATGACCACCACACTGCATCCTGGAGACTGAGGCCGGGGCTGTATCTCCAATCGCCTTTATACCGGGGTCCATGGGAGGAGCCACAGGAGCAGTCAGCAGTCAGACAGGTATATGTAGTTCACCACAGTACTTCCAGCCTCTTTGATCCACACTCCAACTCTGTAGATGATGGTAATTCACTTTATGTTGGTCTTCCAACTGCCAAGAAGAAAAACTCAGAAGGAACTTTGTTTCTCTTTTGATTGAATATCATGGTTATTCATTTGAATTAGCAACTATTTCCATTGTATTTGTGAAAGCATGGTTTAGCACACACAACAATCAGGTGTTACTCACCCTATTTTCCCTACAGCCATTTTCCATACTCACACTTCATGCTTTTTCTTTAATAAGATCCGTCATCTTGCTTTCCCAAAAGTAGGATGTTAGTTATTTATTGTGACTGTGAAGATCACTCCATCTTCCTTGCCTCAGGATGGTTCAACACTGCTACTGCAGATCTTTGGCTCAACTCACGTTTACTGTATTAGAGAGGTCACACTAACTCAGGGGTGGGCAAACTTTTTGACTTGTGGGCCACAAAGGGTTCTAAAATTTGACAGGGGGGCCGGACCAGGAGCAGATGGACGGAGTGTTTTGGTAATACACCTCATAAGAGAAAATAAAATATCATGGGATATGTAGAAAACATGTGCTTTAATTTCAATTGAAAATGAACAAATGCATTACAACAAAATATCTGTCTTTGAAGTCCCATGGTATTTAGCTATTTATTGAAATGACTTTTAAAACACTGAAAATTAAATGAATAAAATACAGCTTTTTTTAATAGTAACAGTTATTATTTTAAAGCACTGAAAATTCTGTTATCCTTCAAGATATTGTCATCATCACTCTCCTCCTGACTGTCTTTATTTCAAAAACGGTAGGAGATGCAGGTCTACTTGTCCTGCTCCTTCTTATTCAATTGTCCCCTGTGCCAAAACTCAACAACGACCAGCACAAAGACAGAACAGTGACAGCGCGCTAGTATGCGGAGCGCGTTATTTGATCTGGAGCGCATTTTTTATTTTGAGAACGTACGTGCACCTGCGCACTACTCATGTCCATCACTTAACAGAAATGACATGTAACATGTAAGGCTTATTGAAAAAAATATTTTCAAATGCATTTTTTACATATCACAACGAAGAAACTTATTTTTAATTTCAGTGGGAACAGTGTTGTTGGTCTCCCTTTTTAGCCAGCGCATCAAAGTCTGGATTTAGTTTTGTTGTGGCGATTCTCAGGATGGATCTGAGGTGTTGGTCAGTTAACTTGGATCTGTGGCTGGCTTTGTTGATGTTCATGACGCTGAACGCCTGTTCACACAAATAGGTTGAGCCGAACAAAGAGTAAAGCGCAAATGTGGAGTAATATGCTGCACCTCAACAAAGGTCAATGTATATAGAGTGCGTCATCTATTGGGAAAACGCCAGAATTGCGGGGGAAAAACGTTAACAAGGTTTATTAATATAATTTAATCAAGTTCTGCGGGCCGGATTAAAAAGCTTAACGGGCTGCATATGGCCCGCGGGCCGTAGTTTGCCCATGCCTGCACTAACTCCATACTCAAAGAGAGAACTCGTTTACTTTTTCCTCAGCCCACATGCAAAGTGTATGTGCACAGGGATTTACATTCATTGCAGACTCCTTAAACATGCAAACATTTCTAGATGGAAGTAAGCTCTGTATCGGGGGCAGGGGCATTGATACGGTCAGTCAGAAAATAAAGTTCCTTGAGATCACATGAGGCAAAGGTAAAAAAAATGTAACTTTAAAAGAAATCATAAGAACCAGAGTGTTTTACATGAAAATGGACGAAGTAGAAGAAAATCATTGCTTTGCCTGGAAAATGTATTTGGGTTGCTGGACAAAGGGAACCGAAGAGATAAGAGACAGCTGCAGAATCCCCTGTGATTGCACAGTAACATAATACAAGATGTGGAAAGACACTAACAGAGATGGAAAAGTGAACCAAAATATCCTGGAGGGAATCAAGGTTCAAATTTCAACATAAACTTATTATCCATGTACGTATAGACTACCATAAACTACCTTGAGATTCGTTTTCTTGCAGGCATTTACAGGAGAAAAGAAATACAATAGAATTTTATGAAAAGCTATGTAGAAACAGACAGAGACTGACAAACACCAATGGCAAAAGAAGACAAACTCCCAATAAAAATAATACTGAGAGCATAAATTGTAAAGAGTCCTTGAAATTGAGCCTGTAGGTTGTGGAATCAGTTCATTGTGGTGAATCCACTGCCAGTTCAGGAGCCTGATGGTAATAATTGTTTCTGAACCTGGTGTGTGGGACCCAAAGTTTCTGTACCTCCTAGAATTTAGAATTTATTTAAATCTTATATCCATCCCATAATTTGAGGGATTAAAAATCTTTATGTTATGACTCTGTTGCAATGTACAAACATGTGGATTTAAAAGTCTAATGGCTTGCAGAAAGAAGCTGTCCTGTATCCGGTTGGTCCTGGCTTTAATGCTGCAGTACCCTTTGCCAGATAGAAGCAGCTGAAACAGATAATATTTGGGGTGATTAATGTCCCCAATGACCTTCCAGGCCTTCTTTCTGCACCTGCTGCTATAAATGTCCTCAATGGAGGGAAGTTCACATCCACAGATGAGTTGGGCTGTCCATAGCAATCTCTTCAGTGCTGAGCGATCAAGTTTGGTGCAGTTCCCATACCAGGTGGTGATACAGCCAGTCAGTATGCTCTTAATGGTGCCCCTGTAGAATATCTTGAGGATTTGGGGGCCCACGCTAGGCTTCTTCAGTCACCTGAGGTGGAAAAGACTACTTTTTTGTCACAAAGCCATTGTGTACAGTCCAGGTGAGATCATCAATGATGAATATACCAAGGAACTTGGAACTACTTACACTCTCAACTGCAGAGCATTGATGACAGCTGCAAGAAGAGAGGGTGGTCTGAATGGTGGGTGTCCTTGATGATAGATGTTATTTTCTTGCGACAGTGCTCCATGTAAAAGTATTCAGTGGAGGGGAGGGCTTTGCCTGTGATGAACATGGGCTGTATCCAGCACTTTTCGTTCCTTGGCATTGGTCATGAAGCAACCTATCAGGATACTCTCTGCTGTGCAGTTATAGAAGTTTATCAGTTTGACATGCTGGATCTATTCAGACATCTAAGAAATCTGTGTCTTCTCTGTAATTACACTCAATCTTAGGCAGATTCTCTGATATGTCAATGTCAAGGAATTTAAAGCTACTGACCCTCTCCTCAAACGAAGACTGACTTGTGGATCTCTTTCTTCCTCCTGTGGGTGAGCAGCTCTTTGGTTTTGCCGATGCTGAGTGAGAGATTGTGAGAGACCTATGAAAGTACATAAAAAGTATAGCACAGCTAGTCCATGCCGAACCATTTAAACTGGAGAGTCCCATCGACCTACACACAGACCATCCAGGTACCTATCCAAAGTTCTCAAATGTTGAAATTGAGCTCACATGCACCACTTATGCTGGCAGCTGGAGAGTGGTTGTTTCCCCTGTTCCCCTGAAGCATTTCACCTCTCACTCTTAACCCGTGATCTCTAGTTGTACTCTTTCAACCTTATTTACATCTTTCCTGTAGGTTGGTGACCAAAACTGTACACAATACTCCAAATTATGCCTCACCAATGTCTTATACAACTTCAACATAACATCCCATCTCCTGTACTCATAACTTTGATTTATGAAGGCCAATGTACCAAAGGCTTTTTTTAATGACTCTCACAACAACACACACAAAATGCTGGTGGAACACAGCAGACCAGGCAGCATCTGACCCTTCGTCAGGACTAACTGAAAGGAAAGATAGTAAGAGATTTGAAAGTAGTGGGGGGAGGGGGAAATGCAAAATGATAGGAGACGGGAGAGGGTAGGATGAAGGTAAGAGCTGGAAAGGTGATTGGTGAAAGTGATACCGAGCTGGAGAAGGGAAAGGATCATGGGACAGGAGGCCTCGGGAGAAGGATGGGGGGGGGGGGGGGAAGCACCAGAGGGAGATGGAGGACAGGCAAACAACTAAATATGTCAGGGATGGAGTAAGAAGGGGAGGAGGGGCATTAACGGAAGTTAGAGTAGTCAATGAAAAAATTGCACAAAGCCCACAAAGCCAATGTCTAATCCAATTTACTACCTCATTTTTGAATGCCAAGTGACTGAACCTTCTTGACCAACCTCCCATGTGGGACCTTGTCAAATGCCTTGCTAAAGTCCATGTAGACAACATCCACTGCCTTGTCTTCATCAACTTTCCTGGTAACTTCCTTGAAAAACTCTATTAGATTGGCTAAATACAACCTATCATGCACAAAATCTTGTTGACTAGCCCTAATCAGTCCATATCTATCTAAATATGTTTATATCCTTTCCCTTAGAATACCTTCTGATAACTTTCCCACTACTGATATAATTTCCTGGTTTAATTTTAGAGCCTTTCTTAAAGAATGGAACAATGTTAGCTATCCTCCAATCCTCCAGAACTTCACCTATAAATGATAATGTAAGTTTCTCTGTCAGGGCCCCCGCAGTTTCTTCACTTGCCTCCCACAGGGTCTGATGGAAACCTTAGCGGCCCTGGGGATTTATGCACCATAATTTACCTCAAGACTGCAAACACTTCCTCCTCTGTAATACGTATAGGATCCATTGCCTCACTGATGTTTTGCCTCATTTCTAAAGACCTACGTCCATCTCCCAAGTAAATACAGATGCAAAATATCCATTTAAGACCTCCCCCACCTATTTAGCTCCACACATAGATTACCATTCTGGTCTCCCAGGGGACCAATTTTGTCCCTTAAGATCTTTTTGCTCTTAACATATTTGTAGAATCCATTAGGATTCTCCTTTACCTTGTCTGCTGGGGAAATATTATACCGTTTTTAGCCCTCCTGATTTCTTTAAGTGTTCTCTTGCATTTCTTATACCCCATAAGTGCCTTATTTGTTCCTACCTGCCTTTACCTGCTATGCATCTCCTTTTTTCTCTTAACCAGGACTTCAATATCTCTTGAAAATAAGATTCCCTACACCTGTTATCTTTACCTTTTATTCTGACAGGCACATACAAGTTTGTACTCTCAAAATGTTACTTTTGAAGGCCTCCCATTTACTAAGTACACCTTTGCGGTAAAGCAGCCTGTTCCAATCCACACTTGCTAGATCCTTTCAAATACCAACAAAATTGGTCTTTCTCCAATTTAGAACCTCAACCCATCGACCAGACCTATTTTACATACACTCTTGTTGGGACTTCTACGATCTGATTAAGGAAACTTTCTTGAACACATTTGATAAACTGTATCCCATCTCGTCCTTTTACAGTATGGGAGTCCCAGTCTATATGTGGAAGTTAAAATCACCTACTATAACATCATGTTTCGCACAACAGTCTGCTATCTCTTTACGGATTTATTCGTCTGTAATATCGCCCCATTAGTGTGGCACATCTTTCTTGTTCCTCAATTCCACCCAAGAAGATTCACTAGGGGAGTTCTCTAGTCTGTCTTGACTGAGCACTGCCATGATATTTTCCCCGGCTAGCAATGCCACCCCTGCCCCTTTAATCCCTCCCACTCTGTCCCGGAATATTGAGCTGCCAATTCCAGACAAGTCTCACTAATTAGATTAGATTAGATTCAACTTTATTGTCATTGTGCTGAGTACAGATACAAAACCAATGAGATACAACTAGCATCTAACCAGAAATGCAAAGAATAGTATTATTTACAAAATAACCATGGATAAAAAGTAAGTGCTACAGCACACAAATATATAAGTACTGAGACAGTACAATACAGGTGCAATACTGCTTAGCGCTGTGATGTGAGGTTCAGCAGGGTCACAGTCTCAGGAAAGAAGCTCTTCCGGTGCCTGCTGGTGCGGGAGCAGAGGCTCCTGTAGCGCCTACCGGATGGGAAGAGAGTAAAAAGTCCATGGTTAGGGTGAGATGCATCCTTGATAATGCTTTTCGCCCTGCCCAGGCAGCGTTTATGGTAAATGTTCTCAATGGTGGGCAATTGGGTGCCGATGATTCACTGGGCAGTTTTCACCACCCACTGGAGTGATTTGCGGTCCGATATGGGACAATTGCCATACCACACTGAGATGCAGTTGGTGAGTATGGTGTCAACGGTATAGCGGTAAAAGTACATTAGTATCCTGGGACAGACGTGAGCTTTCTTGATGCTCTGCAGGAAATAAAGGCGCTGTTGTGCCTTTTTGATCAGGATGGAGGAGTTCACGGACCAGGTGAGATTCTCGCAAATGTGGACACCAAGGAATCTGAAGCTTGATACACGCTCCACTACAGCTCCATTGATGTAGATGGGGACGTGAGTGTGGCTCCTAGCATGCCTGAAATCCACAATGATCTCCTTGGTCTTCTGGGTTAAGGGCCAGGTGGTTGTCGGCACACCATGTGCCCAGGTGCTGGACGTCATCCCTGTAGGCTGTCTTGTCATCCCCTCTGATCAGGGCAATCACCGTGGTGTCATCTGCGAACTTGATTATGGAGTTAGAACCATGTACAGGAATGTAGTCATAGGTGAAAAGGGAGTACAGAAGAGGGCTCAGCACACAGCCTTGAGGTACGCTGGTGTTCAGGGTGAGCGTGGAGGAGGTGAGGTTGTCTGACTTAACAGATTGGGGTCTGTTAGTCAGAAAGTTCATGGTCCAATTGCAGAGGGATGAGCTGATACCAAGCTGGCGAATGTTTGACGATCAGCTTGGAGGGGGTCACAGTATTGACTTATATACCAACTCTGTCCTTCAGCACATCAACAAGTGTGTAGGTAGAGTGACATCACAAAAACAAATCAAAGTTTTCCCCAATCAGAAACCATGGATGAACAGAGAGGTTCGCCTCCTGTTCAAAGCCAGAAATTCAGCCTTCAGGTCAGGAGACCTGGAGGTTTACAGCTCAGCCAGGGCCAACCTGAGGAGGGGAATCTCTCAGGCTAAACACACATACAAACAGAGAATTGAGGAGCATTTCAACTCCTCGGACCCCTGGCGTATGTAGCATGGCATACAGGTCATTACAGACTTCAAACCACCTAATGGTGTCCCCTTTCAGCTCTGCTTCCCTCCCTGATGAGCTCAATTACTTCTACACTTGCTTTGAACGAGAGAACAAGGAGGTCACCCTCAAAGCGGATCTCCAACCTGGTGAATTGCCTCTCTCACTTTCCACCTCCAATGTTTGCGCCACCCTGAGCACGGTGAATGTATGGAAGGCAGCTGGTCTGGTTGGAATACCTGACTGTGTGCTCAGAGTCTGTGCGGGGCAGTTGGCCTACAATTCCATGTATTGATCCATGCCCTGAACTCATCTGCCTTTCCTACAATACAATTGTTAATGGAGCACTCAACCAGATTTTCATTCTCTCTCCTAGATACTGACACGTCACTACCTTTGATACCGCCAATTGTGATGTCATCAGCAAATTTAAATACAATATTGAAGCTGTGCTTAGCCTCACATTCATAAGTGTAAAGTGAGTAATGCAGAGGGCTAAGTAGACAGCCCTGTGGTGCACCTGTACTAATGCTGAGTGTGGAGGAAATGTTGTTGTCAATCCAAACTGGGCTCTGACAATGTGCAAGTCATTAATCCAGATGTACAGGAAGATGCCCAGGAGCTTAGTGATGAGTTTTGACGAGATGATAGTACTGATTGCTGAGAAGGGGAATGAACCTTCAGAATGCCAGTAAGGTCTTAGAGGGGAAGACCTGATTGTTGATGGAATCATTGGAACCAAATGTTGAATCTGGTGATTTGGAAGGTGAGGACAAAGGGAACTTGATCTTTATTCTGGTTGGAAAGAGAGGGTGAGGTTGGGGAAATAGAACAAACAGGTTTGAAGGCCCTGTCAACCATGGTGAAAGGGAAACAACTCTTTCGAGAGGAATGGATTGATTTGTTAGGTGGCATCAGTAGAGTTAAAATGGAGAAACTGGGAGAATCGAATGAAGTCCTCACACAATACAATTATGAGGAAGCAGCGACAAGATAGAGATTCACTTCTTCCAATATTTTCACATATGATCTTCCCTACTTTGACAAAATCAAATGCAGATTGGGTAACTATATTTGGAGAACACCTTAGTATCATGACTGGAGGAGTAAACTGAGTTTGCACTTGTTAGTCACTTTAGACTTCAGACCAATCTCAGTCTGCACTCTCTTCGTATTGTGTTCCAGGGAAGCTTAATGTAGATTTGGGAAATAGCACCATCTTCTGACAAGGCCTTGATTTCAACATTATCAAGTGATACACTACCTAACACTTCAGATCTTATCTATTTTATCTGATTTACATTTGTCCCAGGCACAAACTTGATTCTCACTACCACCCTTTTTCAGCTAGCTCCCTCTCTGATTTTAAGGTTCAACCTCACCTGCTCTCTACCATTTCACAGACCACTTGATCACTAACCTTTGACCACTGCTTATTATTTATCTTTTTTATGTTTATCAATCTGAAACAATAATTATGTTTTTTTTCTGTCCACGGGTGCTACCATAATTGCTGAGCATTTCTAACTCTTTGTGTTTTTTCATTCAGGTTTCCAGACCTGCTGTTCATCTGCATCAGTGAAACCAACAAACTCACAGGTGGGAGAGGATGCACTAAAGGGGCAGATTGGCTCGTGGGTTAGTAAATTTGATCCTTCCAGTTTTTTACTTTGAGCTTCAGGCTACTCTCAGTGCATCATTTCAAATGTTCCTTCTCAGTTTTGAATGGCCGTAGGCCAGGAACTCCCATGATGTTACATTTCTCAAGAAGGCTTTGGAAATATCTGTGATCATTTTCAACAAACAGATTGAATATGTTCCCATTTATGCAGAATGAACAATCTGCTAGAGGAATTCAACAGTATGGGCAGCATCTGTGAAAGGAAAAGAATAGTTGACGTTTCAGGCTGAAATCCTAATTAGGACAGCACACCATTTATGCTAGTAATTTGGTCCACTTTAGCAGGAATATAAGAAGCATTCTAAGCGGATGATGAAGTAACTGGAGCTGATAAGAGAAGTCAAAGACAGTATAAAAGCAAAAGAGATGGCATACAATATTGCAAACACAGTACTAGTGGGAAATTAGAGGATTGGGAAGTCTTTAAAAAAACAGCAGAAGACAACTAAACGAATAATGAGAGGAAAGTCAAAATATGAAAATAAGTTAGCTGATAATCTAACAGAGGATACCAAAAGTTTTTACAGTTCTGAATAGAGTAAAAGGGAGGCAAGAGTAGTCATTGGGCCTCTAGAACATGCCAGTGGAGAAGCAGTAATGGGGAACAAGGAAATGAATAAGGAAATCTTCATCGTGGAAGACACCAGCAAGATGCCAGAAATTCATGGGGGGACAGCTGTGCAGAAGTGAATGTAGTTGCTATAACTAGGGAGAAGGCATTTAAAAAGCCAAAAGGTCTGAGGGAGGATACCTTGCCTGGACTGGACAAACTACACTCCAGAGTTCAGAAAGAGGGAGCTGAGGAGATTGTGAAGGCATTAATTGTGATCTTTCAAGAATCGCTAGAGTTGGGATGATTCCAGAGCACTGAAAAATCACAAAATTCACTTCACTCTTTAAGAAGGAAGATAGGCAAAGATAGTAAATTATTGACCAGTTAGTCTGACTTCAGTGGTTGGTAATATTTTAGGTGAGGTTTTGGGGTATTAGGAAGCACATGATAAGATAGACCAAAGTCCGTATGGTTTTCTTAAGGGGAGATCTTATCTGACAGATCTGTTGCGTTTCCTTGAGGAAATAACAGACAGGATAGACAAAGGTGACTCAGAGGATGTTGTTTGCTTGGATTTTCCAAGCCTTTGACAAGGTGCTGTATATGAGGCTCATAAACAAGATAGAAGCCTGTGGTATTACAAGAAGGTTATAGCAAAATAGGAGATTGGCTGACTAGCAGAAGACAAAGACTAAAGGAGGTCTTTTCTGGTCAGCTGCTGGTGACTTTGGAGTTGGGTCTGCTACTTTTCAGATGAAATGTTAATGATCTGGATAATGGAATTGATGGTTTTGTGGCCAAGTTTGTAGATGTCAGAAAGATAGGTGGAAAGATAGGCAGATAGTGCTGAGGTAGCAGGGATTCTGAAGAAGGACTTAGATAGGTTGGAAGAATGGTTAAAAAAAAGTGGCAGATGGAACACAGCATAGTGAAGTGTGTGGTCATACACTTTGGTAGAAGCAATAAAAGCTTTTAGACTATATTCTGAATGGAGAGAGAATATGAAAATTTAAGTTGCAAAGGGACTTGGGAGTCTAGTGCAGGATTTCCTAGAATTTAACATGCAGGTAAGGAAGTCAGTACTAAGGAAGACAAACTCAATGTTAGCATTTGTTATGAGAGGACAAATGGATGTAATGCTGGACTTTATAAGGTCAGACCAGAACTTGAATATTGTGAGCAGTTTTGAGCCCCACTTCTGAGAAAAGATGTGCTAGTGTTGGAGAGAGTCCAGAAGAGATTTGTGAGAATGAAAAGGTTGATGCATAAGGAACATTTAATGGCTCTGGGTCTGTACTCACTGGAGTTCAGAAAGTTGAAGGGTGTTGTCATTGAAACCTATCAAATATTGAAAGACCTGGATGGGGTGGATACATCCAGTAGTGGGAGAATTTTGGATGAGAGACCACAGCCTCAGACTAAAAGGACATCCCTTTAGAACAGAAATGAAGAATTTCTTTAGGCAGAGTGTGATGAATCTGTCAAATGCAATCCTACAGACATCTCTGGAGTCCAAGTCATTGGGTGTACAGTATTTAAGACAGAAATTGATAGATACTTTTTATTAGTAAGGATATTAAAGGTTATGGAGAGAAGGTAGGAGAATGGTGTTGAGGAGGAATAATAAATCAGCCATGGTGGAATGGCAGAGCAGACTTGATGGGCCGAATTCATTCCTATGCCTTTTGGAATCTTGTTGGAGGTGAGGTGTGGCTTTCTTTTCCAAGTAACGTTTATTCATTGGCATATAAATCTACTTCATCCTCGTAAGGCAGTGAAAAGACGTTTCCTAACACACGACCGAGAGTAAATCCATCACCGTTGTAACTTCAGGCTGCCCGGTGGGAGCTCGGGCCGCTGTGTGGTGCTATGGAGCAGCCGGGTTGCGTTCGGGACATGGGGGCGGCTGCAGGAGAGTAACCGGGACATCAGAGGAAAGGTATCCCCTCGGATATTGCGGCTGGGACTGCTGAGAAAGGCATGGGGAGGGTTGCTCATCTTTCCCCGCGAGGGTGGCCCGTTAGTCTTCCGATGGGTGCACCTCCGGAGCAGCTGCTGCTCCGGAGGAATCGGGGGCGTTTCCAGGCCTCGAGCTGCAGCACTTAGTGGGTTTGTTTTAAAACAAATATTTCCTTTCTGTCCCGACCAGTAGCCCACCTCACCCACCACTACACACAAAAAAGAAAGATCATTTAATTTTGTTTTTGGTACACTTGTTTGTTGAATTTTAAACTTTGTACAGGCTGTAGGCCGCTCGCCTTGGTTGTGTCCAAGCCAGCCAGGCTCCACTGTGGCTTGGCAATTTCTCAAATTTAACCTGGGGAGAGTGTTGGGCCTAAGCCTCTATCGAGGAGAGCGAAGTATAAGATAAAATGTACATCTTTTTCTAAAAATAATGTGCGGAATTGATTTACTGTGTGTCTTAAGATTAATTTGAACATATCAAGCGGTTCAGATTTCGTAAATTTAAAGAACAACTGAACAAAAAAATTTTGATTATGGACCGAATTATTGGACGGTGCAAATTCTTCATACCATAAAAATTCTGAATTCAGAATGCTCCGGGTTCAAACCTGAATCACACACTAATTTATTGGGGCAACTACACGGAGCCTCCTTAAATCGGTAAAGTTAAACATTGCTGACGTATTGGAATTTATCGTAAAGACACTAACCAAAAATACTGAACTATGAAATTAAAATATATAGCATTTTTTTTTAGCTTTCTCTCCTGCTATTTTTGTATGGTTTAACTCTTATTGTGCTTCTGCTTGCTTTGATCGTTACTCGTCTTGATCTGATTATGGTTTACTTAACTGAGTTAAAACTTTTTTTCGTTTTATCTAACATTCTATAATCTGTCTATTTTTCTTTAGAATTCTTAAATTGATTTTGTGTATTCAAACATAAGAATTACAGGATTGCATTTGGTATTATCACATATGAAGTACTTTCACCCATGAATGTTAATGAAAAGGATGAAAATAAATAGTTGGAGAAATCAAAATGTAAATGTTGACAAATTTCTTGATATCCTGCATCCAAGGGTTTGAAAAGTGGTTCTGTAGAGTTATTGTTTGAATTATTCAGCGTTTGGAAAATTCTTAACAGTCCTTAGAAGTTTAGAAATATAATTATGTTCTTCAAGAAGTTGCTGTATCTATTACAGGAATACAATAAAATAAGATTAGGCATGGTTCCCAAACCCTGCCTTGCCTTTGAATACAATCATAGCAGATCTATACCTACGTTGTCTATGCATGTTCCACTTACCCCTGAATTGCTTGATCTTTCCGGAATTTATATGCACCTTAAATATTTTTGATGCTTTAGTCCCCAACATTCTCTGGAACTGAGAATTCCAGATATTTTCCACTTCCTCTGAGAAGAGATTTCTACATACCTCAGTTCTAAGTGACTGGACCCTTGTAGATATGTCCCTTTGTTTGAGGTTCTCTTAGGAGTGAAAATATTTCAATATCTACCCTGTGAGCAACCCCAAATTTTGTATATTTCAATAAGGTCACGGTGACCTTACTTCTAAATACAAGAAATACAAACGCTATTTACATTTATTAATAGAGTAGTGTTATCATCTTTGCAATTAGCCTGCTGAGTGCTCTTTGGACTTCCTCCAGTCCACTGTATTACCTTTGTAAATAAGGGGACTTGAATTGTAGCCTCACCAATACCCTGTAGATATTTTTGTATTTAAAAATACAGTATGGAACTGGCCCTTCGAGCTGCGCTGCTCAGCAACCCCTTATTCAACCCTAACCTAATCACGGGACAATTTACAATGATCGATAAACCTACTAACCTGTATGTCTTTGGACTGTGAGACCTGGAGAAATCCCACGCATTCCATGGGGAGGGCGGACAAACTCCAGATAGAGGTTGCAGGGATTGAGCTCTAAACTGCGACGCCCCGAGCTGTAATAGCATTGCGCTAACTGATACACTACCATGGTGTTGTCCCTATTCTTACCAACCATTTGTACCTACCAATTCCTTTGCAGTAAATGCCAAAACATTGACATATTGTATTTGGTGTTCTTGATGCATCTGCTTCAGCACGACCAAGAGCAGACAAGGTGACCACTTTGCTTAGCACCTGTGCTTTGTCTGCAAATGGACAATATTGAGCTCCTGGTGACAAGCTGTTTGAACTTTCCTCCCCATTCCCATGCTGATCGGTCTGTCTTCAGCTTCTTTCACTGCCAGGATGAGGCCTGACACAAACTAGAGGAACAGCATATTCTGCCTAGGCATTTTTCCCTCTAAGCGCGATAGCGCGGCCGCACAGTAACTGAAGTGCTCTTGTGCACGTAGCCTTTGTTACCGCACTGCTGGAATTTTCTTTTATGTGATGTTAATATAAAGAGCTGTGCAGTTATTAGGCGGTGTTAAACATAAATAATAACGGCAATAATTCCTGCTTATGTCAATGGCTGGTCTGCGCAGCTTCTATAGCTATATATATATATATATATATATATAGCTATAGAACGTTGATAGGTGGTAAAGGTGTGTGAGCGGCATACTTATTTCATCAGTCAGGGCACTGAGTATAAGAGTCAGGAAATCACTGCAGCTGTTTAAAACTTTGATGAAGCTAAGTTGCATTACATCGTCCCATTTTGCAAGGACATCGATGCTCTAGGGAGGTTCACCAGGATACTACCTGGATTAGAATATTAGCTATAAGAAGAGATTGGACAAACTTTGGTTATTTTTCTCTTGAGCTTTGCAGGTTCAGGGGAGACCTAATAGAAGTTTGTGTTGCAGAGGTAGTTGGGGTCTTTTTCCCAGGGATGTGCTGATAAGTTCAGAGGAGGAGAATGTAAAGATGTTTAAAAGGGTGTGTCTTTTTACACAGAATCTGGTGGGTGCCTGGATTGCACTGCCATGGATGGTGGTGGAAGCAAAGGCTTTTGTAGTCAGGAAAGAATAGATCCACTCATGGTTATAGGAGTTTATTTATGCATGCAGCCAAAGGAAGTGGACAGGATCCTAAATGAGTACTTCACATTTGTATCCACTGTGCAGAAGGAAATAGGTAATGGTCAGATTGGGGAGGAATATGTTGATATTCTGCAGCTCCTTATTTGTTATTAAGGAGCTGTTGAAGGGTGTCTTTGAAAAACATTAAGATGGATAACTCCCCAAGGCCTGATGGAAACTATCCCAGGATACTGATGGAGGCAATGGTAGATCACTAGGGCTTTGAATGAGATCCTTGTATCCATTTTATCAACAAGCAAGATCTCAGAGGACTGGACAATGCTTAGAAACAAGAGAAAAATCTGCAGATGCTAGAAATCCAGCCAACACAAACAAAATGCTGGAGGAACTCAGCAGGCCAAGCAGCATCTATGGAAAAGAGTACAGTTGACGTTCCGGGTGGAGACCCTCCTGCAGGGCTGGAGAAAAAAGCTAGGAAGTAGATTTAAAAGGTCTGGGGTGGGAGAGCAAAACACAAGGTGATAGGTGAAACCGGAAGGAGGGAAGAGCTGGGAAGAAAAAGTGAGATCTCCTAGTGGCCATCCATTTTAATTCTGCTTTCCATTCCCATTCCGATATGTCTATCCATGGCCTCCTCTACTGTCATGATGAGACCACACCCAAGTTGGGGGAACAATACTTTGTATTCCATTTGGGTAGCCTCCAACCTGATGGCATGAACATCAATTTCTTAAACTTCTGGTAATGCCCCCACCCCCTTTTTCCTCTCTCACCTTATCTCCTTGCCCATCCATTGCCTCCCTCTGGTGGTCCTCCCCACTTTTCTTTCTTCCATGCCCACAGCAATCAAATTCCCAGCTCTTTACTTCATCCTTCCCCCTCCAGGTTTCACCTATCGCCTTGTGTTTCTCTCTCCCATCCCTTCACCTATTAAATCTACTCCCTAGCTTTTTTTTTCCTCAGTCCTGCCGAAAGGTTTTGGCCTGAAATGTCCACTGTACTCTTTTCCATAGATGCTGCTTGGCTTGCTGAATCCTCCAGCATTTTGTGTGTGTTGGAGAATGCTTCGTGTTATTCCTGTCATTAAGACAGGTATCGGATATAATCAAGAAAATTAAGCCTGTGAGCCTTGCAACAATGATGGAAAATTATTGAAAAATATTCTCAGACACAGGACTTACTCGCTTTTGGAAAAGCTTAGACTTACTAAAGGTAGTCAGCATTGGTTTTATGCAGCATAGGTAATTTCTTTTGAATTTGCTTGAGTTTTATGAGGAGATAATGAAAACATTTGATAAGGATAGGACAGTTGATGTCCACATGGACTTAATAAAGCATTTGACAAGGTCCTCATGGTAGGCACACACATTGATTTGGATGAAAATTTACTTAGTTTAATTAGCAAAGTTTGGAGATAGCATGAAAATTGCTGCAGTTTTAGATAGTAAATAAGGTTGTTAAAAGTTATAGCAGGATATAGACCAGCTGGGAATATGAACAGAGAAATGGCACTTGGAGTTTAATATGAGCAAATGTGAGGTGTTGCATTTTGGGAGTTCAAATGCAGTGGAGATTTTACAGTAAATGGCAGAAACGTTAGGAACATTAATGCATCGAAAGGTCTAGTAATGCAACTCTATAGCTCCCTGAAGTTGGCAACAGGATGAATAGGCTATTAAAGAAGGCATGTGGTTTACTTGCTTTATTGGTCAGGGGTTCATTATAAAAATTGGAAATGGTATTCAGCTGTATAAAATTTAGTGTTCAAAGTACATTTATTATCAAAATATGTATACTTTATAGAACCTTGAGATTCGTCTGCTTACAGGCAGAAACCCATTGAAACAAAAGAAGGCTGACAAATACCCAATGTGCAGAGTCATAGATCAAGTAGATTCTTGGAGTCTTCTTCCCAAGATAAAAGTAACAAATAGAAGAGAGCAAAACAAAATCTGCAGATGCTGGAAATGCAAGTAGCATGCATAAAAATGCTGGAGGAACTCAGCAGGCCAGGTAGCATCTATGGAAAAGAGTATAGTTGACATTTCAGTCCTGTTGAAGCATCTCAGCCTGATACATCGACTATACACTTTTTCATAGATCCTGCCTGGCCTGCTGAACACTAGAGAGCATGAGTTTAAGTTGAGATGAAGAAAGTTTTTTTGCATGGTGTGTTGTAGTTGTCTAAAATGTGCTGGAGCCAGATACAACAGCACTGTTTAAGAGCCATTTATATTGACACGTGAATGTATCCCATATAGGGATGTAGACCATCTGCAGGCAGATATTAATAGTTAGATTGGCATCATGTTCAGCACAGACATGGTGGGCCAAGGGGTATGTACTCATTTCTGCTTTGTGCTGTACTAAATGAATAATTTTCACGTGCCAGGCTGTTAACTGTTGACCCACTGTGGTTTCAGGATTTAATGATCTATGTTAATGAGATGGATGAAAGGACTCTGTACTGTGTTTCTTTTCATCATGAGGAGTTGGAGGTGATTGATAAGACTGTGAGAGGATATAATTTAAGATGAGTGTAAATGGATGGCTTATGGTCAACATGGACTTAGTGGGCCAAAAAGCTCGCTTCCATTGGAGAATAGAGCGAGGTGATCATATGTTCAGTCCATAGAGATGAGGTAATTTCTTTAGACAGAAGGTGGAATTCATTGCCGCACATTGGGGAAGCCAAGTCATTGGGTTTATTTAAAGTGAAGGTTATGGGCAATAGGTTGAGAGATAATAAATCAGCCATGATGGAATGACGGAGCAGAGTTGATGGGCCAAATTGCCTAATTCTGCTCCAATGTCTTATGGTCATCATCTCATTTAGGTCAGCAGAATGCTCACCAGAATTTTATTCAGGCTCTTTGATTAGAGAATAGAAAGCCCGCCTCCTGGGTTGCTGTATGAAAATTTGTGCTGGAAGTTCAATAAGGACAGGTGAGGCTGTGGGATGGCTGCATTATCCCATGTTCCTTCATATCTTGTAATAAAAGAAACCTTTTGCCTCTGTATCATCACAGTAACTAAACCACAGTTATCCTGTGAAGAGAAACTCGTGACTTTATCACAATTTTAATCTGGCTTGACGTCTTTTTGTTCAGGTGACTTCAATACGCCTCAGACTCAGAGTTTGCTCGTGTCACAGCTGAATGCAGAAATACATGACTACTTGAAGGATTCTTAATTGAAAGTGAGTTTGTAAGTAGCTGGGTTCAAGTCTAATTATGTCAGTATTTTACAGTTATAAAATATTTTACATCTGTTACGAATAGCCCATTGTTTGAAAAGCATAAAGGATTGCTTTTATGTCACTTTGGATTTTGCAAAAGTTAGCTGTGCATTCTTTAAGAAATTACTTTTTTAATTTGATCAATAAGTAGTTGAGCCACACAGGTCAGGTACAGTTCCCAACTTTTGATTCCAGCGAGAAGAACAATGAAATTGTAAATAAAAACTGCAAATGCTGGGGGTTTGAAACAAAACAAAAAAAAAACTAGGGAAAATCAGCATCAGAAAAAAGAGAAGCAGTCACATCTTGACTGCAATCCTTCATCAGAACTGGTAGAAAGAGAAGAAGTTGGTTTTCAGTCGGTGAGGGAGACTGGGAGCAAAGGAATGTCTGTGATAAGGCCAATTGCTTAGTGAAGACAGTTACCTGCCCATTAGTTGTTTGGTCTATTTGGTTTGTTGTTAATGGCAAGGTTAGGACATGCCCAGCTGACCAGATGTACGAAGAGAAGTAAAAAAAAATAATCTGAGCCAAATAGAAAATAGAGAATACTACAAAAACACAGCAGGCAAATGCAATGCAGGAATTCATTTTGAGAGGACTAGGATATAAAAACAAAGATGTACTGCTGAGGGTTTTTTTTAGAACGTATTGGTCAAATTGCACTTGAAATATTGTGAACAGTTTTAGGCCCCACGTTTGAGGAAAGATGTACCCTTCCTGGAGAGGTTCACAGAGATGTGCCCAGGAGCTTAACATTTGAGGAGCATTCGGTGGCTGTGAGATTATTCAGAAGGATGAGGGGAGATCTTATTGAAACTTATAAGACCATAGGACATGGGAGCAGAATTAGGCTATTTGGCCCATCAGGTCTTCCCATGCCATTCCATTCAATCCTGGCTGATCCTTTTTCCTCGACCTCAGCCCTACTTCCTGGCCTTCTCCTCGTAACCTTTGATGCCATGTCCAATCAACAACCTATCAAGCCCTGCCTTAAATACGCATAGTGACCTGGCCTCCACAGCTCTCTGTGGTAATAAATTCCACATTCACCACCCTCTGGCTAAAGAAATTTCTCCGCATCTGTTTTATTTAGGCTCCCCTCTATCCTGAGGCTGTGCCCTCTTGTCCTAGACTCTCCCACTATGGGAAACATCCCTTTCCACATCCACTCTGTCTAGGCCTTTAAACATTTGAAAGATTTCAATGCGATTCCCCCCCTCACCCTTTAAATTCCAGCGAGTACAGACCCAGAGCTATCAAACATTCCTGGTATGATAACCTTTTCATTCCCGGAATCACCCTTGTGAACCTCCACTAAACCCTCTCCAATGCTAGCACATCTTTACTTAGATGAGGAGCCCAAAACTGTTCACAGTAGTCAAGGTTATAAGCTAGTGCCTTATAAAGCCTCAGCATCACATCCCTGCTCTTGTATTCTAGACCTCTTGAAATGAATGCCAACATGGCATTTACCATCCTTACCAGTGACTCTACATGCAAGTTAACCTTCAGGGTGTTCTGCACAAGAACTTTGCATCTCAGAGTTTTGGATTTTCTCCCCATTTAGAAAATATTCTGCACATTTATTTCGACTACCAAAGTGCATGACCATGCATTTTCCAACATTGTATTTAATTTGCCACTCTCTTGCCCATTCTACTAATCTAAGTCCTTCTGCAGCCTGCCTGTTTCCCCAACACTACCTATCCCTCCACCAATCTTCAGATCATCTGCAAACTTGGCAGCAAAGCCATCTATTCCACCATCTAAATCATTGATATGCAGCATAAAAAGAAGTGGTCCCAACACCGACCCTTATGGAACACTACTGGATATTTAAAGGTCTGGTTGCTATAAGAATATAAAAACTAGGAGCAGGAGTATGCCATCTGGTTTGTCGAGCCTGTTCCGCCATTCAAGAAAATCATGCCTGATCTGGCATGACTCATCTCCACCTACTTGCCTTTTCCCCATAGCCCTTAATATGCAAAACTCTATCCAGCTTTGTCTTAAATATATTTACGGAGGTAGCCTGCACTGCTTCATTGGGCAGAGAATGCCACAAATTCACCACTCTTTTGGAAAAGCAGTTTCTCCTCTAAATCTACTGCCCTGAAGCTTGAGGCTGTGTCTTTGAGTTCTAGTCTCGCCTACCAGTGGAAACAACTTTCCTGCCTCTACCTTATCTATCCTTTCATAATTTTATGTTTCTGTAAGATCTCCTCTCAGTGAGTACAGTCCCAGACAACTTGATCTCTCCTCATAGTCTAATCCCCTTATCTCTGGAATCAACCTAGAGAACCTCCTCTGCACTACCTCCAAAGCCAGTACATCCTTCCTCAAGTAAGGAAACCAGAATTGCATGCAGTACTCCAGGTGTGGCCCTGTACGGTTGCAGCATATCCTCCCTGCTCTTAAATTCAATCCCTCTAGCAATGAAGGCCAATATTCAATTTACCTTCTTGATAGCCTGCTGCATCTGCAAATCAGCCTTTTGTGATTCATACACAGGCACTCCCAAGTCGCTCTGCACAGCAGCATGTTGCAATTTTTTACCATTTAAATAATAATCTGCTCTTTCAATTTTTCCCTTCCAAAGTGGATGACCTCACATTTGCCAACATTGTACTCCATCTGCCAGACCCTCTCCCACTCACTTAACCTATTGATATCTCTCTGCAGATTCTCTGTCTTCTACACAATTTGTTTTTCCACTCAATTTGGTATCAGCAGCAAACCTAGTCTGCCTTTCAGATAGTTAATGTATATAGTGGGCCCAGCACTGACCCCTGCAGCACTCCACTCACCACTGATTGTCAACCAGAGTAACACCCATGTGTCCCAACTCTCTGCTTTTTATTAGTTAGCCAATCTTTTTATCATGCTAGTATATCACCCCCAACTCTATGCATCCTTATCTTATGGATGTCTTTTATGCGGCACCTTGTTGAATGCCTTCTGCTTCAGACCCCATTTGGAGTACTGCACTCAGTTCTGGTCGCTTCACTACAGGAAGGATGTAGAAATCATAGAAAGGGTGCAGAGGTGATTTACAAGGATGTTGCCTGGATTGGGGAGCATGCCTTATGAGAATAGGTTGAGTGAACTTGGCCTTTTCTCCTTGGAGTAACGGAGGATGAGAGGTGACCTGCTAAAGGTGTACAAGATGATGAGAGGCATTGATCATGTGGATAGTCAGAGGCTTTTTCCCAGGGCTGTAATGGCTAGCATGAAAGGGCACAGTTTTAAGGTGCTTGGAAGTAGGTACAGAGGAGATGTCAGGAGTAAGTTTTTTTACACAGAGTGGTGAGTGTGTGGAATGGGCTGCCGGCGAGAGTGGTGGAGGTGGATACGATAGGGTCTTTTAAGAGACTCCTGGATAGGTACATGGAGCATAGAAAAATAGTGGGCTTTGGGTAACCCTACATAATTTCTAAGGTGAGGACATGTTCGGCACAGCTTTGTGGGCCAAAGGGTCTGTACCATGCTGAAGGTTTTCTGTGTTTCTACCGTGTTGTGTATTTTGTACTGGGCTTACTGGGATATGCTAAGTACACAGCTGTGCACAGAGAAAACCAAGACTGCAGCATTTGCAGTCTCTCTTGTGTCTATTATACTGAATAACTCCAAGACTTTTTTTGGCTTACTCCTGATTCTAATTTTAATACTCTAAATATTCTCATATTTGAATCCTAACAAAATGTGAAATGATGCATTTTGGGAAGTTATATTGGGACAGGACATGTAGAATTAATGACAAAGCATGAAGGAATGAAAGTGGCAACACAACTAGAGAGGGTGGTGAAGATGACACTTCCATTCATAGATCGTTGCATGGAATATGAAAGTTCAGACATGTTGTAACTTCACACAAAGCTGTAAGCTGTACTTGGGAGTGTTATGTTTTATGATGGTCGCCACTTGATAGGGCATTTGAGCCAAGGACTGACATGACCAAGTTATATGAAGTTAAGAGAGGAGTAGATAGGATTTTTAGTAAGAATAGTTTTTCACATGATAGGACTAGTGAAAATGAGAGCATCCATTTAAAGTGAGAGAAAGGAGTTCTAAAGGGGATCTGAGGGGTAAGATTTTTTTATACAAAGTAGTTGATATCTGGAAAGTGCTGCAAGAAGAGCTGCTGAAATCATACAGTTATTTTGTTAGAGCCATTTAGACAGGTACTTAAATAGGCAACGCATTGAAGATTGCTAATCTGGTGTGGGTAAATGGGATTAGTGTATTTGGACAAAAGGGCCTCATCTCTGACTCTGAGTGAGGTATCACCTTGGTAAATAACCAGTGCCAACAAAGAAGAACTTACCTCTGAGAAAAGCAATAGTAGAGCATTTAGTTATATGCATGATAAGTTACAGTGTGGCTATAATTCTGCCTTTAGGTTTTGCGTGCCTGTCTTTCTCTATCAACAAGCTGCAGTATGAGGGTTCTTTCATATGTCAGTACTCATCACAGAAAATGTCACTGCAGTGGACAGACCGGAGGGCTCCTCGGGTGGGACTGAGGAATGAAAAAGGGATGACCATGGTAATGGGATTATATTATAAACCTCTCAGTAGTCAGTGGGGTTTAGGGGAGCAGATTTGTAGTGAGATACAAGACTGTTGCAAAAAAAAAAGATTGCAATAGTAAGTGATTTATACTTCCCATATATTGATTGGAGCTCCCATGCATTCAATGTTTTAGAAACAGGTTCATCCCCTCTGAAAGCAGTTTTCTGATTGGATAATGAATCCATGAACACTGCCTCACAATTTTTATAAATAAGTAAATATAGTAATTAATAGTTTTTAAAATTGTGTATTGCAATGTACTGCTGCTGCAAAACAACAATTTCACAACATATGCCAATGATATTAAACCTGATTCTGTTTCTGTGAAGTGATAGGATAGAGTTTGACAAATGTGTTCTGTAAAGTTTTCTTTAAATATAGAGGTCCAAATTAGAGAGAGTACAAAACTGGATCTCCTGTTAGGCAACAAGTCTGAACAAGTAACAGAAGTTATGTTGGGGAACATTTTGGATCTAGTGATCAGAACTCCTAAATAATTTTGGAGAAGGCTAGATCTGGTCCACGGGTTGATATTCTAAATTGCCAGTCCAATTTTGACTGTCAAGTGTGGACTGAGAATGGGTTGTTTTCTGGCAAATGGATGCTTGGTAAGTAAGAGGTCTTCAAAAGTGGAACTTTGAGAGTACAGAGTTTGTATGTTTCTGTTAGAATAAAAGTTCACAGCTAACAGGTAGAGGAAACCTTGGTTTTTGAGGGTTATTAGGGCCCTGGTCAGGAAGAAGGAGGAGGTTTATGGCAGGTATAGGCAGCAAGGAGCAAAAGTGGTGCTTGAGAATAACAAGAAATGCAAGATACAGTTAAAAGGGAAATCAAGAGGTCTAAAAGTGGACAAGGAGGAGAATCCCAAGGCTTCTACAGATATAGCAAATGTTAAATTGGTCCATTTGCAGTTCAGCCTGTTCATCAGTGTATGGAGCTGAAAGATAGGGGAGATCTTAAATGGAAATTTTTGCAACTGTATCATACAGGAAATTGTCACAGTCTGTAGAACTGAGGAAAAACAGTACGGAGGTAATTGACTGGAGGATAGCTAATGTTGTTCCATTGCAAACAAGAGAAAGTCTGCAGATGCTGGAAATCCGAAAACACACAAAAGATGCTGGAGGAACTCAGCAGGCCAGACAGCATCTATGGAAAGGCATATAGTCGATGTTTTGGACTGAAGAAAAAAAAGATGAGGATTCAGAATAAGAAGGTGGGGAGAGGGCAGAAAGAAACACAAGGTGAAGGGTGAAACTGGGAGGGGGGAGGGGTGAAGTAAAGAGTTGGGAAATTGAT
Source organism: Hypanus sabinus (assembly GCF_030144855.1). Classification (NCBI taxonomy): domain Eukaryota; kingdom Metazoa; phylum Chordata; class Chondrichthyes; order Myliobatiformes; family Dasyatidae; genus Hypanus; species Hypanus sabinus. The sequence continues at coordinate 95,445,916 of NC_082708.1, read as the reverse complement.
TGGTGAAAGAGATACAGGGCTGGAGGAAGGGGAATCTGATAGAGGACAGAAGACCATGGAAGAAAGAAAAGGGGGAAGGAGCACCAGAGGAAGGTGATGGGCAGGTAACCAGTTAAGGAAATGGGAATGGAGAATGGTGAAGGGGGTTGGGGGGGGGTGTGTTTAATTATCGGGTTCGAGAAATCTGTGTTCATGCCATCATGTTGGAGGCTACCCAGACGGAATATAAGGTGCAGCTCTTGCAACCTGAGTGTGGACTCTTTGCAACAAGTAGAGGAGATCATGGATGGACATATGGGAATGGGTAGTGGAATTAAAATGGGTGACCGTTGGGAGATCCTGCTTTTTCTGGTGGAAAAGCAGTCTCCCAACTATGTTGGGTCTCACTAATATATAGGAGGCCGCACTGGGAGCACTGGACACAGTAGATGGCATCAACAGACTCACAGGTAAAGTGTTGCCTCACCTGGAAGAACTGTTGGAGGACCTAAATGGTAGTGAAGGAGGTGGTGTAGGGGCAGGTGTAGCATGTGTTCCACTTTAAAGGATAAATGCCACGTGGGAGATCAGGAGGGGTGAATGGACAAGGGAGTCATGTAAAGAAACATAGAAACAAAGAAAACCTACAGCACAATACTGGCCTTTCAGCCCACAAAGTTGTGCCAAACATGTCTCTACTTTAGAAATTACTAGGGTTACCCATAGCCCTCTATTTTACTAAGCTTCATATACTGTGTAGGGAGTGATCCCTGCAGAAAACAAAAAGTGTGGGGGGGGGGAAGTGGGGGGGAGAGAAAGATAAGCTTGGTGCTGGGATCCCATTGGAGATGGCAGAAGTTACTGAGAATTATGTGCTGTACATGGAGGTCAAGAGGAACCCTATCCCTGGTGGGAATCTCCTTTCTTTGAAGAAGGGGGACATCTCCTTCCTTCTGGAATGAAATGCCTTATCGTGAGAGCAGATGCGACAGAGACAGAGGAATTGAGGAAGTTATTTTCACAAGTAACAGGGTGGGAAGAGGTATCATCCAGGTAGCTGTGAGCATCAATGGGTTTATAATAGACATAAGTAAATCAGCTGTCTCCAAAGATAGAGACAGAGAGGTCGAGAAAGGGGACAGAGGTGTCAGAAATGGACAAGGTAAATTTGAGGGCAGGGTGGAAATTGGAGGCAAAGTTGATGAAATCAACTCTACATGGGTGTAGGGGGCAGCAGTCGCAGTGTTCAATGTAGCATTGGAAAAGTAGGGGAGTGACACCAATGTAGGCTTGGAATATAGACTGTTCCATTTGGCCAACAAAAAGGCAGTCACAGCTAGGAACCATGCAATTGCCTGTGGCTACACTTCTTGTTTGAAGGAAGTGAGAGGAGTCAAAGGAGAAATTATTGAGAGTGAGAACAAGTTTTGCCAGATGATGGTGGAGGGAATGTGGTTGGGTCTGGTGTCCAGCAAGGAAGAGCTTTGAGGCCTTCCTGGTGGGTGATGGAGTTGTATAGGGACTGGACATCCATAGTGAAAATAAGGTGCTTGGGCCATGAGCTTGAAATCATCGAAAAGATCAAGAGCAGGTGAAGTGTCACAGATGTAGGTAGGAAGGGACTGAATCAGGGGGATAAAACTAGATTGATGGATGCAGATATGTATTCAGTGGGATAAGAACAAGTAGAAACAATGGGTCTACCTGGACAGACAGGTTTGGATCTTGAGTAGTAGGTAGAAACGGAAGGTGTGGGATGCAGGAACTATGAGATAGGTGGCAGTATTTGGGAAATCCCCAGAGCTAATAAGGTCAGTGGTGGTGTGGGAGACAATAGCCTTGGTGCTTCTTAGTGGGATCCTGTTCGAGGGTAAATAAGAGGAGGTGTCTGATAGTTGTCGCTGGCCATTCACAAGGTGGAGGTCAGTACACCAGACTACTACAGTATCCCCTTTATCTACAGGTTTGGTGGTGAGGATACGATTAGTGCATAGAGAATGGAGAGCAGTGTGTTTGAAAGGAGAGAGGAGTGGTGAAGTCAAGACAGTTGATGTCCCGTCGTCAATTGGAATGAAAAGATACAGAGCGGATGAGTGTCCAGGAAGAGGAGGAGGGTTGAAGGTGGGTGAAAGGATCATCAGTGCAGGGCGGAGAGCCTTTGCTAAAGAAGTAGGCATGGAGAAGGACTTGGTGAAAGAGCTCAGCATCATGGTGGGTGATGACCTCACTGAGGTATGGACACAGGGATGAAGGTGAAACCCTTACTGAAGACAGAATGTTCTACCTCAGGGCGGGGAATGTAGGAGGGTATGGTGAACACCCGGCACAGGTGAGAGCTGGGATCAGAGGTGGGGAAGGGGGTTGGTAGTTTGAGGAGAGAGGAGAGTTGGGTGTTCAGTGAAGGTGGAGTGTTGTTCCATTGTTTCTGAAAGGCTCTGGGAAGTTACAGGCCAGTGACATTGGTTTTGGGTAAGTTGTTGGGAGGTATACTAAGTCAGGGTCAAAGAACACTGCAGCCTTTGGCTCATCTAGTCTATGGTGAACTATTAATTTGCCTAGTTGTGTCAAATTTTTCTTAAATGTTGAAATCAAATCCCCATCCACCACTTGTGCTGGCAGCTTGTTCTACACTCTCACCACCCTATGAGTGAAAAAGCTTCCCTTCATATTCCCCTTAAACATTTCACCTTTCACCCTTAACCCATGACCTCTAGTTCAAGTCTCACCCAACCTCAGTGGAAAAAAGCCTGCTTGCATTTCCGTATCTATAACCCTCATAATTTTGTATATTACTGTCAAATCTGCCATCTTTCTCCTACGTTCTAGGGAATTAAGTCCTAACCCATTCTACCTTTTCGTATAACTGGTTTCTCAGGTCTTGGCATTGTCCTTGTAATTTCTGCACTCTTTCAATCTTATTGACATCTTTCCTGTAGGTGGGAGTCCATATTACTCCAAATTTGGCTTCACCAATGTCATATACAATTTCAACATAACCTCCCAACTCCCGTACAGAAATCAAAGTATTGAGAAGACCAGTGTGCCATTTATGTTTTCAGATCTCTCTGTTCTTCTGCACTTCCCAGTGATATAATTCCTTGAAAGTGGCATCAAAGATAGTTAGGATCTTAAAGAGAGCTTTTGGCACATTGGGCCATGAATCAGAGGAGTGAGTATCCAACCTTTCCATGCAACTAAGGTCCTCAACTCACAGTAACACTCTTGTAAATTCCTTTCTGTACTCTATCAATCTTATTAATATCTTTCCTGCACCCCGTCAATCTTATTGATATCTATCGTGTAAGTGGGTGACCAGAACTGTATGCAGCGTTCCAAAGTAAGCCTCACCATTGTCTTGTACAGGGAAAGTAGCCCATGATATCCCCTTTAAATTCCTCCCCTCTGTTCTTCAACCTATGCTCTCTTGCTTTTAACGGTACCCCATGGGAAATAGATTATGTGCTTTCATCTTGTTTATGCTATACTTGATATTGTATATCTTTACTAGATCACTGCTCAGTCTCCTATGTGCCAGGGGACAAAGTCTTAATCTACACAACCTCGCTTTGTAACCCAGGCTCACAAGTCCAGGCAATTTTGTGGTAACATTTTTCTGTACTCTTTCTAGTTTAATAACCTCTATCGATAACATCTCTTCTATAAGAGGGTGAACAAAACTCTACATAATACTTCAAGTATTATAAGCATGACTACCTTATAAAGCTGCAGCATATATTGCCGAATCCTATGCTCAGTGCTGTGACAGATGAAGGCCAGTGTGCATATGCATATGCGTTCTTCACCACTTGTGAAGCTTTAAGTAAACTATATACTTGTACTCCCAGGCCCGTCTGTTCATGACACTCCCCAGGACCCTACCATTCACTGTATTATTCCTATCTTAGATTTGATCTCCAAGAGGCAACACCTCACATTTATCTGGATTGAAAGCCATATGCCAGTTCTCAGCCCACATCTCTAGTTGGTCAAGATCCCTCTGTAATTTTTCATAACCTACTATGTTGTCTTCAATATCAGCTATTTCAGTATCACCCGCAAACTTGCTAACCAACCTTTGTGGATTCACTTCCAAGTCGTTTCTATCAATTACATCAACCACAGAACATTACAGCAATTCAACCCACAATGCTTTGCTGACCGAAGGTAATCAAACCCTTCCCTCTCACATAGCCTTTTACTTTTCTTTGATCTGTGCGTAAGAGTCTCCTAATGCTTCTACCAGCACCCCTGGCAGTGCGTTCCATGCACCTATCACCCTTTGTGTAAATAAAACTTATCTCTGATAATCTCCTCTATACTTTCCTCCAATCACCTTAAAATGATCCTCCTTTATAATGGTCCTTCCTGCCTGGGTGGGGGGTTGTGGTGTAAGACTCTGATTTACACCCCTGATTATCCTGTACATCTCTATAGTCTCCTCTCAATCTCCTTTGCTTTCAAAAAGTCCTAACTCCTAACTCACTCAGCCTATCATAAGAAATGCACTCTAATCCAGCCAGCATTCTGGTAAATATCTGCAACCGCTCATATCCTTCTTGGATCTGTAGCCACCAGAAGATGTATCAATAGACAAGTCTTCATGAGAACATCATACTCAACTTGAGTGATCCCTCCGATAATGACGTGACTGGAACTGAACCCAATATTCCAGGATTTTGTTGAGCTGCGTTAATACCTCGCTGCTGTGAACTACGAAGAAGTTAGCACTGACCCCTGTGGCACACCGCTCGGCGCAAGCCCGCAATCCAAGAAACAACCCTCGACCAGCATTCTCTGCTTCCTTCAACTGAGCCAATTGTGAATCCAGTCATCTTTTTCCCCTGGGTCCCATCTGGCCATTTTCCTGGCTGTCATGCTGTTCAGCTTGGTGTTTTTGACTTCTGCACTGCATTCTTAGTATATATGTTAGCCAGAAGGGATATTTGCATGAAATAAGTTAAAATGGGTATGTGAATAGTTGAGCATTCAGGTATGAATATTGTTCTGTTACTGTAGCCTGCAGATTCCTGGATGTACGAGTGCAGCTATCTTTCACCTGTATAATTGGATTGAAAATACAGAAGGTGTTTAAATGTGAGAATAATGGAGGCATAGTAATATAGCAGGATATTTAGTGTTTCAGATTTTTAAAATTCTGATTATTGTTGGATCTGACTGTTTAATTCTTAGATTATACTGTTTAATTGATATTTTCTTTGCTGTTTAGCAATTATCTGCTTGTATTTTATTTAATAATTTGTAAACAAGTAACTGCCTAATATGCTTCCTAGTGATACTAGTATGTCTATGCAAGTTCATTGTGTTCCCCTATTAGTATTATTCTGGAAAGCTCAGGAAGCTTCTCTTTATTCTGCATTATTTGAATAAGTGCTTTTTCATTGGTTAATGCTTATCTACAAATTTGAATGGAATTTTCCTTATCTCTGTAGTATAAAAATAGCTGGGTATTCGTATGTTAGTATCTCAGTTTCTCGTCTCTTTCTTTGCCTCGTAGACCTCCATCACTGTTCCAGTTTCTCTTTGTTCTATCAACGCTTATTAAAACAATCATGAATCATCAAGTTAGGTGCTTCTTTCCTGACCGGAAATAACCTTAGATTTAAACATCAGAATCCAACATCATGTACAAGACTCTTGGGTTATTATGACGATTATTACTGTATTTTCCCAGGTAACAGTCTCAAAACTGAACTTGTAAAATTCCCTTAGGCTGGGAAAGCAATAATTTCCCTGAATAAAGCTTTCAACAGGTATTATAGATTGCAAATTATTGCTGTACTTTGTACGACACCTTCGATTTGTGTGTTTGGCATTGGCTCTTGCGGACGATGGAACGTTTTTATAACCATATAACAATCACAGCACGGAAACAGGCCATCTCGGCCCTCCTAGTCCGTGCCAAACTCTTAAAGAAACTGAAGCCATAGCATGCTCAGGCAGAGGCATTGAGCATTCATATTTTCATATCCAGTTGAACTAGGATGTCTCCTTATCATTATTGGAAAATTGAATCTGGAGTAACAGTTGACAACACTTCTGAGAAGAAAATCCTTTGTCATGAAATTTTGAAATACAGGTCGTCCCCAAGTTACGACCATCTGACTTATGGACAACTTGTACTTACGAACCGAGGAAGGAGAACGCCGTCTGCCATTTTAAGTCAGATCGTGATGCCATCCACCATTTTAAGTCATTGCCGTTGACACTGTGTTGAGTGTGTAACTTTGTATTATGCTTAAATTTTTCTTAGCATGATTCACCCTGACCCTGCCCCCCCACCTTCCTTCCGGTTGGCTGGTGGCGCAGTGAGATTAGCGCTGGGCTTGAGAACGGAGTTTCCCGAGTTCGATCAAGTGACAGATCGCTCCCATGCCAGGTTGATGTCGATCCAGTGACTCCCGTACCATCCGTGACGGGTTGATATCAAGCTCGCAACTCAACCTTGAGAAAAAAAACACTGTGCCACCTCCAGTTTAAATTCCCACATGGAATATTGTGGAGGATCAAACACCTAAACGCAGCACAGCTCCCACTTGTCCCATTTAACCTGTGGTGGACTTTAGGACCTGGGGAATTCAGTGCGGTGGTTCTTAGCACCCGGCGGAGCTCAGCAAAAAGGATAAAGTGAGAACAATGTGAAAGGCCCTGCCCCGATGAAAGCTACAATTATTACTAAGCCATGCAGTGGCATACTTATTGGAATACATATGTTTCTTAAGTGTACAGGCAGTGCACGGGTTATGCCCGGGTTACATACGAGTTCAGTTCCTGAGTCCGTATTTAAGTCGGATTTGTAAGTAAGTCAGAGCAGGTACATCCGGTATTATTTAGCGTCAGTCAAACGTTTGTCTTAGTATATATTTTACCTTTCTGTGCATATAAAACACTTAAGAAATGTACGTATTCCAATAATTAAACCACTGTGTTGCTTAGTAATAATTGAAGCTCTCATTAGGGCAGGGCTTTTCACATGTTCCATTGTTCTCACTTTATCCGTTATCCTTTAAAATTGTTCCGATCGTTGACCGATTGTAGCCTAAAGCTTTTCCAATGACCGATGGCGTTTCACCTCTTTGCAAACACTTTATTATTTCCACTTTATTTTCAATTGCAATCGTTTCCCGTCAACGGAACAGAAACACTACAGGCGGCAGGTCCCGAACTCCGCCGGCTGTCGAGGTCCACTGGGTCCTAACGACCACTGCATTGATACAGGTAAAATGGGACATGTGGGGGCTGTGCTGGGTTTGGATATTTGATCATCCACAATATTCCGCGTGGGAATTTAAACTGGAGGTGGCAATGTTTTTTTTCTCGAGGTTGAGTTGCGAGCTCAATATCAACCCGACACAGATGGTACGGGAGTCATTAGATCGACATCACCCGGCACAGGAGTGGTCTGTCACTGGATCGAACTCGGAAACCTCTGTTCTCCAGCCCGGCGCTGATCTCACTGTCACCAGCTGACCGAAACGGGGGGGGGGGGGGGGGGGGGAGGGTCAGGGTGAATCTTACTAAGAAAATTTTAAGCCAAATACAAAGTTAAACACTCAACACAGTGTCAACATCAACAGCTTAAAATGGCGGACGGCGTTGGGTTCCGACTTAAAATGGCGGATGATGTTCTCCTTCCTCGGTTCGTAAGTACGAGTTGTCCATAAGTTGGACATTCGTAAGTCAGGGACTACCTGTACAATACTATATATTACTAGAACTATTGCTAAGAATCATGTTTTTTTTAAATATAAAAAGACAAATTCTTTTTATTGAATTGACATCGGAATTGATGGCTTTGTGGCAAAGTTTGCAGATGATATAAAGATAGGTGTAGGGGTAGGTAGTGCTGAGGAAGCAATGCAATTACAGCATGACTTAGACAAATTGGAAGAATAGGCAAAAAGTGGCAGATAGAATACAGTGTTGGGCAATGTATGATGATGCATTTTAGTAAAAGGAACAATAGTGCAGATTGTTACCTAAATGGGGAGAAAACTTAAGCATCAGAGGTGCAAAAGAACTTGGGAATTCTTGTGCAAGACTCCCAGAAGGTTAATTTACAGATTGAGTCTATGGCAAATGCAATGTTAGCATTCATTTCAATGGGAATAGAATATAAAAACGAGATAATGCTGATAATAAGACACAAGTGAGGCTGCACTTGGAGTATTGTCAACAGTTTTCAGCCTCATATCTCAAATTCCAGAGGAGGTTCACGAGGATGATTCCAGGAATGAAGGGGTTAACATATGAGGAGCATTTGGCAGCTTTGGGCCTGAACACTGGAATTTAGAAGAATGTGGGGTATCTCATTGAAACCTACTGAATGTTGAAAGGACTAGATAGGGTGGATATGGAGAAGATGTTTCCTATTGTTGGGGTATTCAGAACTAGAAGACACAGCCTCAAAATTGTGGTCGACCTTTTAGAACAGGAGGAATTATTTTAGCCAGAGAGTAGTGAATTTGTGGAATGCTCTACCACAGACTGCGGTGGAGGCTAAGTACATCGGTATACTTAAGGTGGAAGTTGATAATTTCCTGATCGGTCAGGGCATTGAAGGATATGGTGAGAAGGCAAGTAATGGTGTTGAGTGAGTTCTGGGATCATTCATGATGGAATGGAGCAAACTTGATGGGCTGATTGGCCTAATTCTGTTCCTATGTCTTATGGTCTTAAGGACAGCTCTGATGAAATAAAAACATAAGTTTAACTTTTCACAGAAGTGCTAATGCCTAATTTTAGCTCTATCTGCTTAATGTTGGGAATTGATTCCTCTCTGCTCCAACAGTACCAAGATATCACGAGCACAAAAAAAAATCAGATGCTGGAAATCCAAAACAACACACACAACCTGTTGGAGGAACTCAGCAGGCGATGTTTTGGGCCAAGGCCCTTCATCTGGACCTCATGAAGGCTTTTGGCCTGAAACATCGACTGTTCACTGTTTCCCATAGATGCTGCCTGGCCTGTTGAGTGCCAGGATACTTTATGGCAATTTTTTATCCTGTCTTTAAATTTCATAACGCAAACTCGAGGAAATCTGCAGATGCTGGAAATTCAAGCAACACACACAATATGCTTGTGGAACGCAGCAGGCCAGGCAGCATCTATAGGAAGAAGCACATTCGAGGTTTTGGGCCCAGACCCTTCACATTAATTAACTTCCGTTAATGCCCCTCCTCCCCCTTCTTACCCCATCCCTTATTTATTTATTTATTTATTTATCTATTTATTTATTTATCTATTTATTTATTTATCTATTTATTTATTTATTTATTCCTCCTCCCTCCTTTTTTCCTCTCTCTGCCCCTCTCACAATCACTCTTTGCCTGTTCTCCATCTCCCTCTGGTGCTCCCCTCCCCCTTTCTTTCTCCCTAGGCCTCCCATCCCATGATCCTTTCCCTTCTCCAGCTCTATATCCCTTTTGCCAATCATCTTTCCAGCTCTTAGCTTCACCCCACACCCTCCTGTCTTCTCCTATCATTTTGCATTTCTCCCTCCCCCTCCCATTTTCAAATCTCTTACTATCTTATCTTTCAGTTAGTCCTGATGAAGGGTCTCAACCCAAAACGTTGACAGCGCTTCTTCCTATAGCTGCTGCCTGGCCTGCTGCGTTCCATCAGCACTTTGTGTGTGTTGTTTATATTTCATAAACACTTTCTCCAGTGCTGTTGTATTTAGAATTATTTTTTTTTAAATAATTTTATTCCTAAAGTGCCTTATAACAGTAAAAATATAGTGGTAGTTTTCACAACTTCTGTCACCTAAAGTGCTTGAGAGCCAGTGAAACTTTGTGAAATGCAGCCAAGGCTTTGTTCATAGTGCCTTTCTCTACTCTCTGTACACAACTGTGTAGCCAGATACTGTTCTAACTCACTACAAATTTGCATGTGATGCAGGAACAGTAAGTTCCTGAAGGAGATAGAGAGCCTTGTAACGTGTTATAAGAACAGCCTTTCAATGGCTGTAAAACAAAGAGCTGCAGGGAGCGAGAAGAGCACATAGAGGGGTTCTCTTTCAAACAGAGATGCAGAGAAATTTCTTTAGCAAAAGGGCGGTGAATTTGTGGAATTCGTTGACATGTGCAGCTGTGGAGGCCAGGTTGTTGGGTGTATTTAAGACAGAGATTGATAGGTTAATCTTGATTGGACATGACATCAAAGATTACGGGGAGAAGGCTGGGTACTGGGGTTGAGGAGATAGAAAAGAAAGATTAGCCATGATTGATTGGCAGAGCAGACTTGATGGGCCAGATGACCTAATTCTGCTCCTATGTCTTATGGTCACATGCCCCTGTTTACGTCAGTGATGCTGAGGTGGAGATGGCTGAATCTTCATGTTCCAATCTTCTTGTCTTGGTCCAACCTGGTGGGTGTCATGGCTAAGAAAGCACACTGTGCTCTTGATTTTGTCTACTTATCTCAGGTAATCTCTCATCTTCTTTTACTCTAGGGGAAAAATTCCGGTTTATCCTAACCCAAACCCTTCAGTCCCAGTAACATCCTCATTAATCTTTTATGCACTTTCTCCATTTTAATGATAAGCTTCCTATAGCAAGCTGACCAGAACTGTATATGGCCTTACTAATGTTTTCTACAGCTACAACATTTCATTATATCTCAACTGCTGTACTCAAGATTCTGCCAAACACCTTCTTCACCATTTGTTTTACCTATGTCAGCACTTTAGAGGAACTATGTACCTGCACACTGAGGTCTCTGTTCTGTGTCTCTGTTCTGCAACACTACCCAGGCCTATCCTTTACTCTGTTAGTCTTGCTCTGATTTGTCTTGCTGAAATGTGCTATCTTGTAATTTTAAATATTCATTTGAATGAAACTCTGCATGCCATTTCTCATCTCGCTGGCCCACTGATCAAGATCCCATTGTAATCTTAGATAAACTTTTTCCTGCTCTGTGTGAGATTGGTGCCAAAGCATATTGGGCTCTTGGGCAGATGTTAACTGAGGGAAGATGTGGAAAAATGTTAACCGAGGACTGTAAGAACTATGATTTAAAATTTTCTTTACTGCATGTGCAATGGTATTGCAACAAAACCACAAACATGCTATACTCGCTTGCATATATATATCATGCCTTTTGTTTCTAACATTGGAAATAATTTGATGAGATATAACAAGATATTTACTATTCTTATTTTCTCAGGCCCCACACAGAACTTCTTGTCTATGCAGCATCCTCTGACTTCTGGAGATGGAGCATCTCTGCAGAACAGCAGTACTGCTCCAAAATGTCATCAGCCAGTACCCAATAAAGAACCATTTAGATCAACTGTTCAACAGTATGACTTCAATTATCAGAACAGCTACCAGCCGTCTGCTCACAAGATCATCCGACCTCTCTGTCCTACATCTTTGGGTGATACTCAAGGATCTGGCCAGATGTACACCACTCTTTCCATGGATTCTTCATTATTTATACCACGTGTTCCTAACATGACTACTGCCAGGCAGGCATTTATAAGCACTCCTCAGCAAGCAAGTTACATTGCAAGTGGTGAACCTTACCCAACTCAAGTTCCTTACTTTGTCCCTTCTCACAGTACTACTCAGGTTTTTCCATCCCATTCTGCTACTATTCACCAAACTTACCCTAGTTTCTGTTATCAAGCTGTGTCTGATTTCAACACCCAGTATGATGTTTCCTTAACCTCACAGGCCACCAGTCAGCCTTCATTTATTGCCTCATCCAGTCAAATAAAAGCACTGCCAAAAACGGGGCAGGTGCATACCCAGGTATCATTTCAATCTTGCCATGCTGGAAATACTAGTGCTTCTTTGCAACCTCAACTTGGAGCATCACTGGCAATGCCAACTGGTCCTACTGTCAAACCTGTTGTCTTTTCTTCCTGTGCAAGTAGCCAAACAAGTGCAGGTAGGGGATATTTTGAGTTATTTTTTGGAAGGAATGAATGTTCGTTTTTATTGTAAAGACAAATTTATCTACTTTATGCTTTTGAAACAGTTGCATTTTTTAAAAAACCTGTGGCTTTACTGTGAAGGAAATTGATATAATGTTTTATTTTAAACTTGATTAGCACAAGAGGAGAGTTTGGTGATTTTTGAGTCTGAAGATTTTCTAGAGCTGCTGTGGTTAATGTGACAAAGCCATAAATTGACTTAAAAGTAAATGACTTGATTGTAGTTATTTTAAAAGGGTAAACACGAGGAAATCTGCAGATGCTGGAAATTCAAGCAACACACACAAAATGCTGGTGGAATGCAGCAGGCCAGGCAGCATCAATAGGAAGAAGCACTGTCAACGTTTCGGGCTGAGACCCTTCGTCAGGACTAAGGCTACGTCCACACTAGACCGGATAATTTTGAAAATGCCGGTTTCACGTAAAAACAATAGGCATCCACACGAGGCATTTTTAATAATATCTCTGTCCACATTAAAATGGATATTTCGGCGAATCTCCTCCTACTGTGCACGCACAGGACACATCCACCGAAAACAAGCAACACATTTGGTGTCGAATCGCACCGTGAAAGACTTGTTGCGCGTTTGTTCAGTTACAGACTAGATAAACTTAAACGACGGACAGCTGTTGGCTCTCACGCAGGAGGACTTAAAACTAAAAAGAGACAAATACTGGAGCGTACGGAGGCAACCGACAGGGAGTTCATGGACAGTATGACTGGGTTGTCGACGAACATTGAAAAACTGACAAACTCTGTTGCATTAATAAAGCCCCTTGTTAAATGTATAAAACATGTCTGCATCAGAATTATCTCACATTTCCATACAATGTTACATTAGGCTGTTACACATCTATTGTCAGAGAAGTACTTGCATAAATAGGTAAACCACCTTCATACCAGCAAGGACAGAAAACAGGGCAAAGTGAGTATACGTATCTATTCAGTAAGTTATGGGTCAAAGTATTTGGTGAGTACATTTCTAACTCTTATGGCTTCAGTCTGGTTGCTGTCTGTTCTGAAATTGTTAGGTTGCGTTCAAGAAAACACTGAAATGGTGTGCTGCCATCACCATCACCATCTGCCATCACCGGCATGTCATGACAGCGTTTTTAGATTTCTCTGGTTACCTCGTCCACACTGCTCTGGCCAATCTGGCGTTTTCAAAATTACACACTCTGGAGGGTGTTTCTGAAAATCTCTGTTTTCAAGGGATGAAAACACCGTTTTAGTGTGGATGGAGCGTAAAAACGAAGAAAAAAAGCTTCGGTTATGGATTTATCTGGTGTAGTGTAGATGTAGCCTAACTGAAAGAAAAGATAGTAAGAGGTTTGAAAGTAGGAGGGAGAAATCTGAAATGATAGGAGAAAATAGGAGGGGGAGGGATGAAGCTAAGAGCAGGAAAGGTGAATGGCTAAAGGGATACAGAGCTGGAGAAGGGAAAGGATCGTGGAACAGGAGACCTAGGGAGAAAGAAAGGGGGAGGGGAGTGCCAGAAGGAGATGGAGAACAGGCAAAGAGTGATGGGCAGAGAGAAAAAAAAGGAGGGGGGGAATAAATAAGTCAGGGATAGGGTAAAAAGGGGAGGAGGGGCATTAACAGAAGTTAGAGAAATCAATGTTCATGCCATCAGGTTGGAGGCTACCCAGACGGAATATAAGGTGTTGTTCCTCCAACCTGAGTGTGGCTTCATCTTGACAGTAGAGGAGGCCATGGATAGATATATCAGAATGACTGTACTGTCAAGATGAAGCCACGCTCAGGTTGGAGGAACAACACCTTATATTCGGTCTGGGTAGCCTCCAATCTGATGGCATGAACATTGACTTCTCTAACTTTCGTTAATGCCCCTCCTCCCCTTCTTACCCCATCCCTGATTTATTTATTACCCCCTCCATTTTTTTTCTCTCTGCCCATCCTGTCTTCTATCATTTCGGATTCCTTCCCCCCACTTTCAAATCTCTTACTGTGTTTTCTTTAGGTTAGTCTTCACGAAGGGTCTCGGCCCAAAACGTCGACAGTACTTCTGCCTATAGATGTTGCCTGGCCTGCTGCGTTCCACCAATATTTTATATGTAAATAATTATATGTATAGCTGGACTTTTTGAATTAAAGTGAAACAACAATAATCTTGCTCCCTTGGGACTTTGATAGTGTTGGACTAGTAGATTTGTAAGACTTGGATTTAACACTTTTTGATATGCAGCACAACTTTGTTACACTTTATATGTTACTCAGTAATGAAATTATTTTTTCAGAAAGCATTGAGTTTAAAGAGAGTGTCAAACTGAGTGCAGGTGAATTAAAAGTAAACCCAGGGAGCCACAACTTGTCAAGCCATTCTGGAGGCTGCCTGCTTCTAAGAGCCTCTCCATGATTTATGCTGATTGTGCATCTGTCCTGCACTCCAAATCCTAGCTCTAGTTGCACATCCAGGCCACAGTTCAGAACCTGGTCTCAGTTGTACACTTTTGTTGTGGATTCCCTGACTTACATTTTGCTCTAATGTGTTGAACCAGAGTTATTAAATCATCTAAACTTCTAACGATTGGATACCATTTCTAGTGTAGATTAATTAAAGAACATCAGTGGGACAATGTATTCTTTGTTTTTACTAATCTCGGTTCCTTCATAGTGTTACTCAACAAGGCAATAGTTTTTGCACTATTTGTTCTGGAATCGTTGAAGCATGAACTCCTCATATTAAAAAAGACATTTGTTTCAGCTTTGCTTTAGAAAGCATTCTATTGGAACAATTAAAACCAATTATATTGGTACCTTGCTTAGCATTCCTAAGTCTAACAGCACAAATGGAATCAACTTTAAAGGGATAATTGCAGCAGAATGTGTAGATGTATGCATTACTGTCCTATTTTATTATTTTCCCAGTTCTGATGAAGATTCTTCAACCTGAAATGTAACTCCTTTTTGCATAGATACTGCCTACCTGTTGGTTCCAAAAGTATTGTTTTTGTTTTGGTTACGTGAGATTTTCATTACAGCATTGTTGAACTCTTTAAAAACTGCTTGCAAGAACTTAATTTACAAATGTAAAATGAGTTGATTAATAAACTGTCTGTGACTGATTTCATTGCATGTAAAAGTTAGCATGTAAAAATTAAGGACCCCCATCACCCAGGACATGCCCCTATTGTAATTTACAGTTTTTATTACGTATTGCAGTGTAGTGCTGTTGCAAAATAGTAAATTTCTTGACATATGCCATCGATACTAAACCTGATTCTGATTCTATTAGAATGATGGCAAATATTCTCATTGCCTCCTAGGTCTTTTGAATTTGCCAGTTTCTTTTTGCTTCTATAATTTTAACTTTTTTTCATCTGTTCCAGGAGAGTGCATGGGTTGCAATGGTTGTTTGCTTTGTACATTTTTTGAGAAGAGAGCAGAGCATATCAATCCTCATGTTTATTTGTAACTTATCAGCGGTTTCTATCTTTTCCTGTTTAGCTACATATTAGATACTTAATAGTAAAGTGATTGCCTGAAGCAATGTGTGAGTTTAAATGAGTCTTCAAGGTAAAATTATATTGCTGACTAGATGATGACGATGCAAGGCTACAGCAATTTTCACTACTCCCTGCAAATCTATCTTTGCCTCAACCCAGTATTAAAATGTTAGCAGGTCGACTATAAGTTGTAAACCATATGGTTGAATGATTGGTTTTTCTGTTACAAATCAGATCATTGTCTTATCCACTTAGGTCAGCATTCTGTTTGAATCTTAGGTTGTACAGTATTTAATGGAGTGGAATGTTCAGTGACAAATGTGGCTATCAGTTTTCACGATTGCAATGAATGAAACCTGCCAGAACTTATACATGTAAATGCAAAATACATAAACTGCTGACTTCAATTCCCTGTTGGTCTCTGAATTGCAAGGTGTGCAGTGCTGACTTTTTCAGCCTAGACTTTGGAAGAGTCAGTGAAATTATATGTGGTGATAAAGTGCTCTTTTAAAAGTAAAGATGCAATACTCATTAATGAAGAGATTAATTATGCTCATTTTAAACTTACCTTGAATTTGTTACTTCAGCATTCACCCATGTGTGCTCTAATCTATATTTCACTCTGCAAAATGTTTAAAAAGTTACTTAAAAATTGTATTTGTGCTTGCTGTCAAGGAATTCTTCACTGTGATTGGCTGCAAACATCTATTGCAACCTGTGTGCTCTTTTAGACTAGATGACCACAAAAAAACAGACGTTAAAAAAATTTCAAAGCTAAGAATGGAAGCAAAAAGGGTACTGGAAAATTGAAAGGACTAGATACAATGAAGGATAGTGTCCTTCATTGTAAATCACAGCTGCTGCATTTCATATAATGGGATGACTGACAAAAACTGATGTCAGAAGAGATCACTTGAGCTCATTCAATTTTTAGGCAGCTGTCTTCAAGATTAATTGGCAAGCACTTCTGCTTCACCACTGCAGAATGCAGGTTATGAGACATTGTTATTATGCTTGTTTACAAATAAACTCTGTTTTGAACTTAGGCTCTCCCTTTTTAACGCCTCATCATATGAACCAAAGTTATCCACCCAGCAGACCAAATGTAGTAAAAACTCCAGTTGCTATGGCACCTCTTCCACGATGGCCACCATCTTCAGCTGATCAACCTATTTCAGCTTTTGCATCATCAACATCTGCTTCAGAGACACAGGATGGTAAATATTGCTGCATTTGTTACTTGTATTTATCTCCTTTCTCTGCTTTGCCCCACAAACACATTATAGTTATTCAATTTATGCTTTTCTGAAGACATAATTAAGTTGACTTGTATCTCAAGATGGTCAATAGGTTAAGAGTGACACAGAAGACTGACTATGTAGTACAAGAAAGTGAACAGATTAAGAATTTGGGTTCTAACTTTTAAAAAACTTGGACTTTTTAAAATAAAAAGGTATTTTCATTACTGTTTGATTTTTGTTTTACCTTGATATTTTTCCACCTTCAGTATTTCTTATTTAGTAATTTTGTTTTTAAGTGAAACTGGAACATTTGGTTTCAAGACCATAAATACTTTTATGTTCAGCAGATGAAGACCATTTTTGAAGGAATGAATATTATCAAAATATAATGTCCCTATAATGCAGTGTCCCTCCCTCCCCATCGTGTTGCTGGATTCATAACCCCACATTCATAAAGACTACACATTTGCTGTTTTTTCTCCAAGTGAAATTTCTTGCACCAGATCAGCCAGTAGTTTTTTATAAACACGTCAGGGAAATGTAAGTGGGAGGAGTAACAGAATAATTTTCCAACAACACCCAGTGATGGTTTATTAATTTATCTCTTAGTTGAAATCAGGAAGCAGGTGTGAGCGATGAAGAGAGGTATGTGTGTACTGTGGGGAAAAAAGTAGATTGGGGGGGCATTCTGGGATGTTCAAGAACCCACCTGAAGAGACTGTTTTGAGTCAACACTGATAATCCTGTAGTTCCAAACCTCACCACTTGTATCACGTTGGGGGTCTGAAAAGATATTTCTTTGGAAACTCGAAAAAGGACAAGCAAGCTGTGTTGAAAATGTTTTGTGGAAGTGCTCTGCTGGATAAGCTCTGCCAGTTTGTATGTTAAAGAAAGCATTAAGTTCCTCTGAATTAAGTTGTTTCGACATTGAACCAATTTGAGAATAAATCTAAAATTGAGCTATTTTTGTTTTGAATTGCAATAGTATTTTGTTTGCTAGTTCATCTTTTCTTGAGTCACATTATCCTGTAATGTCAGTGTTACAGATTTCTGTAAAAAAAAAGTGTTACAGTTGTTACAGATTTGTTATAAAAAAAATTGTAAACTGTACAAGGTGTGACATGTTCTATGTTGAGAATTTGTAACATCTAATCACTGGGAACTATACTTACTGGACCTTGGGTAGTGTGAAGTAGGGAGATTATGTAAATTCAGAGCTTTTCAGGGTTAATAGACAGCATTCTCTTTCAAAGAAATCTTTTGCTCTGAAATTTAAGGGAATGAATTTTTATTTGCTTTGGGAATTATTCTAAAATGCACTGAAGCAGAAAAGTGAAAAGGTAAATATCCTCTGGGAGCTCATTGCTCGGGAATAGTAGTTAGCCATCTCTTGATAGTTCTGTGTGCGAATTCTGAGATTGCATCAGAATTGTGCTTTCAACTACAGACATCACTGCAATAAGGTAAGTCTTCTAAAATTTTTATATTTGCATTTGTATTGTAAATCATTGAGTCAAGGATTAACAAATGCAAACACTTTTTAAGACAGTAACATGATTTTTGAATGTTTACAAGCAATACTACTTTGATAGTTATTAACAGTTACAGAAAGAAATTCAGCAAATAGTTTTGTATTAATACTCTGTTTACCTTTTTAAAAAATCTTTGGATCAAAATTTCAAGTTATGATTGTTAAATATGTGCTGTCAGTGTGAGGCTTTTTGATTATTTTAGTTCTTTGGGATGAATGTATATAAATTGGAATAAGTGTTGTTGAGTAAAATGTGGAAATTCCCCTTTTCACAAATCTGTTGGACATTCTTTATGTTCATTTGCACTGGAGATTGTGCTTGCAAAATGTTTTTTTCTTCACCCCACCATTGATATTGAAACTATTAATGATTTGGTTTAAGCCAAACTGGTACTGCCAAAGGAAGGCCAAGTTCTTCAAGTGGTCAGCCAAAGCAACTATCATATGCATTTGGTTATGCTGTTCATACACACTGAATTTGAAGGTTAACTTTTAATTGTAGTACCAATATTTCAGATTCATTTTTGGGATCTCAGTGCAGGCAAAGCCAGTATTAATTGCTCATCCCAAATTGATCTTCATACGGTAGTTGTAAACTACTGCTTTGCACTGCTCAAGGTTATTGTCATTCAAACAAGTACAGTGCATGCATACCACCGAGCAAAACGATGCTCCTCTGGACCAAGGTGCCCAACGCAGTTTTTATAACTCACACACAGCACATAAAGTAATATTACCACAAATAAATTAACAAATTCTAAAATGCATTTACGGCACAAGTTAAAAAGTAAACTGTATACTGTTTCTGGTGCCTCACATGTGATGAGACCTTGGTGGTAGTAGGGAGTTCGGTATCTAATGATCTGGGGGAATGAAGCTGTTTCCCACCCTAACAGTCCTTATTCTAATGCTGCAATACCTCCTTCCTGATGGTGCGGTGCGAGGTGGGGGTGTGGTTCAAAGAGGTTGTTGGATGGTTGGGAAGGATCGTGAACATTGCTCAGGGCATTGCGAACGTACTGCTGATAAATATCACTGATGGGTGTAAGAGCGACCCCAATGATAATCTCTGCAGTCCTCACAATCCTTTGAAGGGTCTTGCAGTCAAGTGTCTTGTAATTTCCAGACTAGATAGTGATGCAGCTGCTCAGGCCACTCTCATTGGTGCTCCTTTAAAAATTGGTTAGAATGTTGACCAATAGGGGGAGAGCCTTGCTTGCTTCACTCTCCTCAGGAAGAGGAGACATTGCAATGCTTTTTTGACTAAAGAGTGGTATTGAGGAATGAGGTGAGATGGTTAATTATGTGCATCCCAGAAATTTGGTGCTCCTAACTCTGTCCATGGAGGAGCTGTTTATGAGTAGTGAGGAGTTGTCAGCCTGCACTTTCCTAATACCGACAGTCATCTCTTTAGTCTTCTCCATGTTGAAACTCAAGTTGTTGTGCTTGCACCAATCTACCAGCTTCTCTACCTCTCTGAGCTGTATCATTGTCATTGTTGATGAAGCCAACTACTGTTGTGTCATCTGAGAACTTGATGATTTAGTATGAATGGGATGTGCAGTCATGTGATAGCAGCAGGCTGAGCACACAGTCCTGGGGGGCTCTTAACATGGACTGACTGAGCTTTCTATCAAGAAGTCCAAGAGTCATTTACACAGAGAAATGTTAAGATCCAAAAGTTTCCCCTCCAGTTTCTGAGGGATGACTGTTAAACGCTCAGATTTTTGTATTTTCTCTCCATTTAGAAAACAGTCAACCCTTTCATTTCTTCTACCAATGTGTATGACCATACACTTCCCAACACTGTATTCCATCTGCCACTTCTTTGCCACTTATGTCCAAGTTCTTCTGTAGCCTCCCTATTGCCTCAAAACTACCTGCTCCTCCACCTATCTTCATATCATCTGAAAGCTGCAACAAAGCCATCAATTCCATCATCCAAATCATTGACATACAATGTTAAAAAAAATCAGTCCCAATACAGACCTCTGTGGAACACCACTAGTCACCAGCAGCCAACCAGAAAAGCTCTCTTTATTCCCATTCCTTGCATCCTGCCAGTCAGCCACCGCTTTATCCATGATAGAATCTCTCCTGTACTACCATGGGCTTGTAGCTTGTTAAGCAGCCTCATGTGTGGCACCTTGTCAAAGGCCTTCTGAAAATTCAAGTACGCAACATCAACCGATTCTCCTTTATCTATCCTGCCTTTTACTTCTCAAAGAATTCCAATAAGTTTGTTAGGCAAGATTTTCTCTTGAAGAAAAACTGCCTTTTTTTTTAATCATGTCCCTGCAAGTACCCCGAAACCACATCCTTAACAATCGACTTCAACATCTTCCCAACCACTGAGATCAGACTAACTGGCCTCTCTCCCTTCTTGAAGAGTGAAGTGATGTTCGCAATTTTCCAGTCAGTGGGAACCTTTTGAGAATCTAGTGGTTCTTGAAAGATTGTTACTAATGCTTCCCCAGTCTCTTCAACCAACTCTTTCAGAACCCTGAGGTGTACACCATCTGGTCCAGGTAACTTTTCTACCTTTACACACAAACTGCTGGAGGAACTCAGCAGGCCAGGCAGCACCTATGGAAAAGAGTACTGTCAACATTTTGGGCTGAGACCCTTCAACAGGAGTGGACCTGTCCTATTTTGCTTGGATTTCCAGCATCTGCAGACTTTCTCTTGTTTCTAACTTAACTATATTCAGGCTTTTCCGTTTCCCAAGGAAATCCTCTCAAGTAACTAACTTCATGCACATCATGACTCCATCCACCTGGAGCTTCCACCATACTGCTAGTGTCTTCCACTGTGAAGACTGAAGCAAAATACTTTTTCAGTTTGTCTGCCATTTTCTTGTCCGCTATTACTTTCTCTTCAGCATTGTTTTCCAGAAGTCCAATATCCACTCTTGCCTCTCTTTTACAATTTATGTATTTGAAGAAACTTTTTGTATCCTCTTTAATATTATTGGCTAGCTTAGTATTCCATCTTTACCTTAATGACTTTTTTGGTTGCCTTCTGCTGGTATTTAAAAGCTTCTCAATCTTTACTGTGGAACTGACTGAGAGGTAGCTCTTTTTATGTACTGCTTCTTGCTTCTTGGGTCGCTCTTCAAATCAGAAAAATTCCGTGGAAACTCTGCCTTCAAAATCTTAATTGCCGTTTTGCTTAAATAGCAGCTCTTTTTACGCACCCCTGGTGTGTGTTGTCCCACTCCAAGTTAGAGTGATGTGTGGTCTTGGAGGGAACCCTGCAGATGGTGGAGTTTTCCATGTATTGCAGACTTCATTTTGTTGTAGGAAATGTTATTTTGTTCTTGTAAGCAGAAACTCCGTAAGAAGTACAGAATGAGTAGCGTACTGCTGCTGGAGGGCATTTCAGTTCTTGAATGCTGGAACTGATGTATTGCAATCACATTTTAGATGGTCTGTATTTGTATGCCCTGTCTTTGATTCATGTTTGGTTGTAGCACTACTTCACTATGGGCAATCACTATTAAATTGCCTCAGCAACCATTTTACAAAATGTAGGTTGAAAACATCTCTTATTTAGCTATAGCTTTTGACTTTCAAAGCTAGTCAAGAGCAGAATTTGAGTATTAGCAACCCACATTTTTTTAAACCTCAGCCCATATCTGAAACAACAATCTTTGCTGACTCATGGCAAATAATGAAACATTATTTGCAGATGTACTAGAAACCTGGAAGAGTTGATAAAGGTTCCAAGGTTAATTTATTGTCAAAGTGTACAATTCTGAAATTCTTCTTTTCCAGATAACCATGAAACTAAGAAAGAAAAGAACAGTAGCATGATCATCAACCCCCAGGTTCCTCCTCCTTGCACAAAAAAATGACCAAAAATGGAACAAGCACATCTACTCCCAAATCCCCCTCCTCTACACACAAAAAAATGTGAAAGATTGGTCAAAAACAGGCAGAATATAAAAAAATTGTAAGACAGGAAAAGAAAAGTCCATAGTCCAAGTGCTTATCCAAAATACAGAAAAACTGGGTAATGTTCTCCCTCTCTATAGCAGGGTGATAAAAAAAGGTGGTCTCCCCTCTCCGTCAGTAGAGCGATTTCCCCCGATGATTTAAAAAGGCAGCTGGCTGGCGTTTTAATCTCCCTCTTCACTTTAATTGGCAAACAAGGGGAGCTTTTCTTGTCAAAATGGAGTCGAACATTGGCTTGCAGCCTTCTCGCCATGAGGTTCCCGCATGCTGCTTCTGCCACCTGGAATCTCCTCAGAGACTGCAGAGGGCTGTATCACGCAAACGATCTCTAAACTGCAAATCACAGGCTCTAACAGTTCCAGAATCACATTTAAGATGAAAAACAAAAGTAAAAGAAGTGAAATATATGGTTTCATGATTTATCCGTAAGGTGTCAACTCAAGAAGTGTTGTATGCAGGCGCCATCTTGACTGAAATAACATCACTTGTTAGTACTGGCAGTCCCCGGGTTACAAACGAGTTCCGTTCCTGAGCCCGTGTTTAAGTCGGATTTGTACATAAGTTGGAACAGGTACGTCTGGTATTATTTATTTGGTTAGTCAAAAGTTTGTCTTAGTATATAGTATACATTTTAATATATGTATTTCAATAATTAAACCACTGCGTAGCTTAGTAATAATTGTAGCTTTCATTGGGGCAGAGCCTTTTGCGTGTTCCATTATTTTTACTTTACTCTTTAAAATTGTTCCGATCGTTGACTGACTGTAGGCTAACGCCTTTCCAATGACTGATGGCGTTTCACCTCTTTCCGTTCCCTTTATAATTTCCACCTTATTTTCAACCGTGATTATTTTCCTTTTCTTTGATGCATCACCAACACTTGCATCAGATTTACGCTTTGATGACATGGTTACAAGGGTAAATAAGAGAAAAATTTAGGCCAAATACAAAGTTACACACTCAGCACAGTGAGTGCTGAGTGATCAAACTTAAAATGGCGGGATGGCCTTCCACAAGGCGACGAACCGCTGAAGCCATGCAATGTTTTCATGAGCGTCACAACGTAGTGTGTGCATTCGTTGCTATGAACCATTGTATTTAACTCGGATTTTCAATATAATAGGCTTTGTGGCAGGCCGTTCGTAAGTACAAGTTGTTCATAAGCCTGACGTTCATAACTTGGGGACTGCCTGTAACTAATACCTGAAGTCCTGCTGTCACAGAATGAGAATGTCAGATTCCTGTATATTACAAACTTCAGATCTTGAGGAAAAGAAATAGCAGACTTTGTTCTGTGCCAAAGTAGGAAACATCACCATTATAATGGAAGTGCTTAAAATAAGAAGGCAATAGATTTCTGGAATGACTATAGCTGCAGTCTCATATCTCCAGTCATGTGAGTTCAGTTCTGGCCTTTTGTTCTGTCTGTGTAGAGTCTGTATGTTCTCTTCCAAGTGCTCTGATTTCTTCCCATATCTCAACCATCGGTTGGTCAGTTAAATAACCACTTTAGATTGTTGGGTGTCAGTGAGTGGTAGAATTTGGTTGGCGTTGATGAGAATGTGAGAAGGATAAAATAGGTCAATGTAACATTACTGTAAAAATCGATCTTTTATGGTTGGCACAGATGTGGTTGTCCTATGTGCCTATTTCTCTGTAGAGACTGCAGATGCTGCATGCTAGAGCAGTAAAAACCCTGGAAGAACTCAGCAGGTTAAGCAACATCTTGTGGACTGTTTCTCTCCTGTCATTCTATATGACTCTGACTCCAATTTCCAGGAACAACTAAAAAGTTGGCCTCAACTTTGTTTTCTTGACTGTTTTGCATAAACTCTTGATTCTCTTGTTAGTCAGAGACTAAATCAGGCAAGAAGTGTTGCATTTAAAGCTGTCTGAGCTGGAGAATTACAAAATAATCTGAATATTCAGAGGTGTTCTTCCTGATGCACTCTAATGTGGGTAACTTGTTATCCTGAAGCTTAATTTCCTGGTTACATCTTTACAGGAGGTTGTGGAGCATTGGAAATGATGCTGAAGCAGTACATCAAAATGTTGCCCGCATTAGGACGTATTAGCTAGAAGGAGAGATTGGACAATCTTGGATTGAGAGTCGCAGATTGAGGGAAGACTGACTAAAATATATATCTAATTATTAGAGGCATAGACGGTGAATATTCAGTCTTTTTCCCAGGATGGAAATGTTGAATGCAAGAGGACATAGATTTAATTTGAGAAGGAGAACTTTAAAGATTTACAAATCATTTTTTTTTACTCAGGAAGTGGTAGATATCTAAGCAACACACAAAATGCTGGAGAAACTCAGCTGGCTAGGCAGCATCCATGGAAAAAAGTGCAGTCAAAGTTTTGGGTTGAAACCCTTCAGCAGGACTGGAGAAGTGTTTGCCACACTGGGAGCACTGAACACAACTACTTCGCCTGTGAGTCTGTTGGGGTCATTTACTGTGTTCAGTGCTCCTGGTGTGGCCTCCTGAACATCAGTGAGACCCGACATAGATTGGGAGACTGCTTCACCAAGAGTCTACACTCTGTCTGCCAGAAGAAGTGGGATCTCCCAGTGGCCATCCATTTTAATTCCGCTTCCCATTCCCATTCCGATATATTCCTCCACCGTCATGAACGAGACCACACGTCAGTTGGAGGAACACCACCTTTCCATTTGGGTAGCCTCCAATGTGATGGCATGAGCATCGATTTCTCAAACTTCCGGTAATGCCCCCCAACACTCCTCCCCCACCTTCTGCATTTCCCATCCCCTTTTCCCTCTCTCACCTCAGCTCACCAACCAGCTTCCCAGCTCCTTACTTCATCCCTCCCTCTCCAGGTTTCACCTGTGCTAAAGGTAATGCAGTCATTATGGGAGATTTCAACATGCAGGTGGACTGGGAGAATCAGGTAGGTGCTGGACCCCAGGAGAGGGAGTTTGTGGAGTGTCTAAGGGATGTATTTTTGGAACAGCTTGTGCTTGAGCCAACCAGGAACGAGGCTATTTTGGACTTGGTGATGTGTAATGAACAGGAATTGATAAGTGATCTTGAAGTAAAGGAGCCATTAGGAAGTAGTGATCATAACATGATAAGTTTTTATCTACAATTTGAGAGGGATAGGGGCAGATCAGAGGTGTCAGTGTTGCAATTAAATAAAGGAGACTACGGAGCCATGAGGGAAGAGCTGGCCAAAGTTAAATGGGCGGATGCCCTGGCAGGAAAGACAGTGGATCAGCAGTGGCAGATATTCTTGGGCATAATACAAAAGATGCAAATGCAGTTCATTCCAATGAGAAGGAAGGATTCAAAGAGGGGGAAGGGGCCACAGTGGTTGACAAAGGAAGTCAGAGATTGTATAGCATTAAAGAAAAAGAAGTATGACAGGGCTAAGATGAGTGGGAATACAGATGATTGGGAAAGTTTTAAGGAACAGCAGATCTTAACTAAAAAAGCAATACGGAGAGAAAAAATCAGGTATGAGCTCAGTCTAGCCAGGAATATAAAAGGGGATAGCAAAAGCTTTTTTAGCTATGTGAACAGAAAGAAGATAGTTAAGAACAATGTTGGCCCCTTGAAGAATGAATTGGGAGAAATTGTTATGGGAAACAGGGAAATGGCAACAGAATTTAATGCATACTTTAGATCTGTCTTCACCAGGGAGGACACAAGCAATCTCCCAGATGTATGGATGGGCTAGGGTCATAAGATATCAGAGGAATTGAGACAGATTGACATTAGGAAAGAAACTGTGATGAGTAGACTGGTAGGACTGAAGGCTAATAAATCCCCGGGTCCAGATGGTCTGCATCCGAGGGTTCTAAAAGAGGTGGGTCAGGAAATTGCGGATGCATTGGTAATCATTTTCCAATGTTCCTTAGATTCAGGATCAGTTCCTGAAGATTGGAGAGTGGCTAATGTTTTCCCACTTTTCAAGAAGGGAGGGAAGGAGAAAACGTCAGTCGTGGGGAAGATGCTTGAGTCCATTATTAAGGACGAAATAGTGGCACATCTAGATGGCAGAAATAGGATTAGGCCGAGCCAGCATGGATTTACCAAGGGCAAATCATGCTTGACTAATCTGTCGGAGTTTTTTGAGGGTGTAACAAGGATGTTAGACGAGGGTAAGCCAGTAGATGTTGTGTACCTAGATTTTCAGAAGGCATTCGATAAGGTGCCACATAGGAGATTGGTGAGTAAAATCAGAGCTCATGGCATTGGGGGCAGGGTTTCAACATGGATAGAAAACTGGTTGGCAGTTAGAAAGCAAAGGGTAGCAGTGAATGGGTGTTTCTCAGACTGGCTGGAGATGACTAGTGGGGTACCACAGGGCTCTGTATTGGGACCACAGCTCTTTACGATTTATGTCAATGATTTAGATGAGGGCATTGAAAACTATATCAGCAAGTTTGCTGACGATACTAAACTGGGTGGCAGTGTGACATGCGAAGAGGACGTTAGGAGAATACAGGGAGACTTGGATAGGCTGAGTGAGTGGGCAGATACTTGGCAGATGTCATTCAATGTGAATAAATGTGAAGTTATCCACTTTGGAAGCTGGAACAAGAGGGCAGAGTATTGTCTGAACGGTGTCGAGTTAGGTAAGGGAGAAATGCAAAGAGACCTAGGAGTCCTAGTTCACCAGTCAATGAAGGTGAATGAGCAAGTGCAACAGGCAGTGAAGAGGGCAAATGGAATGTTGGCCTTTGTTACAAGGGGAATTGAATACAAGAGCAAGGATGTTCTTTTGCATTTGTACAGGGCCCTGGAGTATTGTGTGCAGTTTTGGTCTCCAGGTTTAAGGAAGGACATTCTGGCAATTGAGGAAGTGCAGCGTAGATTCACTAGGTTGATTCCTGGGATGGCAGGGCTGTCTTACGCAGAGAGATTGGAGAGATTGGGCTTGTACACGCTGGAATTGAGGAGATTGAGAGGGGATCTGATTGAAACGTTTAAGATAATTAAAGGATTTGATAGGATTGAGGCAGGAAATATGTTCCAGATGTTGGGAGAGTCCAGTACCAGAGGGCATGGATTGAGAATAAGAGGTCAGTTATTTAAAACAGAGTTGAGGAAGAGCTTCTTCTCCCAGAGAGTTGTGGAGGTGTGGAATGCACTGCCTCAGAAGAAGGTGGAGGCCAATTCTCTGGATGCTTTCAAGAAGGAGCTGGATAGATATCTGATGGATAGGGGAATCAAGGGATATGGGGACAAAGCAGGGACTGGGTATTGATAGTGAATGATCAGCCATGATCTCAGAATGACGGTACAGACTCGAGGGACCGAATGGTCTACTTCTGCACCTATTGTCTATTGTCTATTGTTGTTTGGTGGTTCTCTCTCCGCTCCCAACATCTTTTAAAAATCTACCTCTCAGCTTGTTTTCTCCAGTCCTGCCAAACAAACATTGACTATATTTCTTTCCAAAGATGCCGCTTGGCCTGCTGAGTTCCTTCAGTATTTTGGGTGTGTTGCTCAGATTTCCAGCATCTGCAGATTTTCTCTTGCTTGTGGTGGGTGTGTAGAATGCTCTGCCAGGAGAGGTGGCTGAAGCTCGTACAAACGCAACATTTTAGAGAATTTACACAGGCATATGAACAGGTAGGAAATTGAGGGATTTTGACCATTTTGCAGGCAGGTGTGCAGTTTAAGTCAACATTATGCTTGCCATAGACATCGTGGGCCAAAAGGGAATGCTGTACTGTCTTACTTCATGTAGTTATGGCAAAGGCCAATCAAGTGGTGTGTGGAGATTAAGAAGATGAGAGAATTGTCGTCCCCATCCAGTCTCACTTTTACTCCATAAGTGAGTGAGTCTGTTCAGCATTCCCAGCTTTGTTCATCTCAACAGCTCTTAAATGTTGTGGCTTAAGACAGTGGGAGACCTATGCTGATGAGAGAAGAGATGTGGAAGTGCCTGCTCCCACCCATAAGTTCCCTCTAGCAAATCCATCCCACTAACTCCCAACCATTTGTCCATATTACAAGGTGCCCGTAAGTCTGGCATTTGTAAACTGGAGAAAACGTGTAATCCAACAATTCATTTTGCTATTATTTTCTGTAGCTACGTTCTCTTTTTTTGCATATGAGAGCAGTTTGGTCTCCTCATAAATATGCGTTAGTTTATTTTGTGCCATTGAATAATTTGTTTTACTGTTCTTCCAACTAAAATTCATAACCTCTCAATTATCCACATTACAACTAAAATGCATCTCTCTTTTGTACTCATTTTATCTATATTTCTTTGCAGCCACTTCTGTGTCCTGTTCACAATCTCCTGCTTATCTTTGTGTTGCCAATAAACATGGGTGAGACGAGCTTGACTTTTTCTGTCATGATGGAAATTGAGAATAGTTAAAGCAGCAGTATTCATTCCTGTGACACTCTAGTTGTAACTTCAGCTTGTAAATTTGAAAATGACCCTTTTATCCCATTCTGTTTTCTGTTTATTGCTTATCTTTGGGGTTTGCTAATGTATAACCATCCCCACCATGTGCTCTTCTGAAGTAGCTTTATATGTGGCATCTTGCTGTATATGTTTGGAAATCCAAGTTATATTAGGCAGCCTTTGTGATTGAGCTTATTTATTTCGACTCCTGTATTATGGGATCTAAGGTGGCTTTAAGAATCTTCCACAGGTAGAACAGATAGTACTGCGGGGTTGGGGTGGGGGGGGGGAGAGTTTAGGACTTTGTTTTGGAAGATTGTGCATGCCTTCTGTTTCTGCAATGTCTCTGAGTGCTTCCGTGGAATAAATTAGAGGTACTCAGAGACTTCCTGGATGCCTTGTCTCCATTTTGAGCAGTTGTTGACTTAAGAATTCCCATGAATTTCACAGGAAAGGCCTTTTTTTTCTCCTGAGGAAACCTCCTGCTTGGTGGCAGCATGTAAAGTGTTTGATTTGGGAGTCTAGTGTCAGATCTACAAACAAAGTGACCAACCCAGTGAGTATGATCAGAGCCTCAATGCTGTGGGTGTTGGTCTTGGAGAGGACACTGACATTTGCAATGGATATGGGGGATTTTTGAGAAATGGCATTGATGGTACTTCCTTACTGCTTCAGGGGATTCACTATTAGTTGTCCATGCCATTGGAGCATATGGGAGGGTATAATGTTTGGAACAATTTTTGGTCAATAGACACAATATTGAATTTAGTATTCTGATTTTTGCATGTTCTTCTGTTGGTCTTCTCTAAGGCTGTACTGTCACATTGAGTTCTGTGGTGAACTTCATCATTAATAGCTGCCTTTGCTGAAAGGTGACTCATGAAAGCGCTTCATGTTTTTCGTGGTTTCGTGGTTTTTCGTGGATTTTTGTTTTCAGAGGATGCAGGCACTGGCTATTAGAGGATCTGTGTGGTCTGAGGGGTGTTAATGGAAAGCTATAATCCCATTAATGTTGCAGTGAAGTAGTTGTAGCTGACTTGGAGTTCACTCAGAATATGCATAGGTGTGCCGTAAATTGATGACTGAAGTTGGTGTGAATCTTGATTGTGGAGTTGAGATACCAAATGTCAGACAGTTCCTAGTCATTCTGCAATGGAAAAGTCATATGGATAGAATCTCGAGGGGTGGACAGGGAAGGGTTTATACTATAGGCTCCCCATTCGTCAGCAGGAAATAGAAGAGCATATATGAAGGGAAATTGTACAGAGAGAAAGGAATAATATGATTGTAATACTATGTCATTTTATCTTTACTAATATTAACTGGGATTCCCTTAATGCTAAGGTATCAAATGGGGCAAAATTTGAGTGTCCAGGAAAAGCTGAAGAAATATGTAGATGGACTTAACCTAGAAGGAGCTGAACCCAGCTTCTTCTTAGGAAATGAGGCCGTGCAAGTGGTTGATATGTCAATGGGGAAATCGAACTATTAAAATAATGCTATTAATTTCAAAATTGTCATGGAAAAGGTAGGATTTGTTTTCGTTGAAGTCTGAATTGGGGGAGGCATAATGTTACTGGTAGTGATATTGTCGATCAGAATTCTCCAAAGTTGAGAGGCTGTTGCAGGCAAAGGGGCATCTGGCAAATCTGATAAAAGAAGTTCAGGGCCAGCATGTTCCTGTTTCAGTTAAGGGCAAGGCTGGCAGGATTAGGTGGCCTTGGTAGAAAAGAAAAATGGAGAAACTGATGAGACATATATTGGTCATAGGCAGCTGGAATCAAATAGTCCCTTGAAGAGTTTAAGGGATATAGGAGTGTACTTAGGAAGGAAATTATGAGGGTAAAATGTTGTTATCCCTGACAGATAAGATAAAGGAGAATCCCAAAACATTTCCCAAGTATAGTAAAAGCAAGAGGGTAGCGAGAGAGAGAGAGAGAGAGAGAGAGAGAGAGAGAGAGAGAGAGAGAGAGAGAGAGAAGATCACCTTAAAGATCTCTGTGGAAATCTACTGTGGAGCCACAGGAAGTGCGAGAGGTCCAAAGTGAGTATGGTTGCAAGAAAAAAGTTTGTGAACCCTTTGCAATTACCGGTTTTTCTGTATTAATTACTCATAAAATGTGACCTGATCTTCAACTAAGTCACAGTAAGAGAGCTTTACCTTCTTTAAGTGAGCAGGACGTCCAGTCCAGAACTCACCCGCCCACAACAAATATGCTGTTTCAACAGAAAACCAAGTTTAAGATGACCTGGAGACACCCCTGATCCAAACACTGGCACTTCCTGGACTACATCCTGGTGCGTCATAAGGATATGTTGCATGTTCTACACACCAGGGTCATGCTGAGCACAGACTATTATACGGATCACAGACTGTCAGGGCGAAAGTCAGACTGGCTATCAAGTTTGGAGAATTCTGATCTACAACATCTTTGGCTATCCAGGTGGATAAGCTCTTTGGCCTCCGAGATGTATTCTAGATAGAGATGAATTAACTTTAATTCTTACACCCTTCACATACGTGAGCAGTAAAAATCTTTACCTTACATCTCCATCTAAATGTGCAACGTGCAATTTATAGTAATTTGTAATAACAGGATAGTGAATATAATATAGAAATACAGTTGCGTCAGCATGAATTAATCAGTCCGATGGCCTGGTAGAAGCTGTTCCGGAGTCTGTTGATTCTGGTTTTTATGCTGTGGTACTGTTTCCCGGATGGTAGCAGCTGGAACAGTTTGTGGTTGGGGTGGCTTGAGTCCCCAGTGATTTTTCAGGCCCTTTTTACGCACCTGTCTCTGTAAATGTCCTGAATGGTGGGAAGTTCACATCCACAGATGCACTGGGCTGTCCGCACCACTCTCTGCAGAGTCTTGCGATTGAGGGAAGTACATTTTCCATACCAGACAGTGATGCAGCCAGTCAAGATGCTCTCAACTGTGCCCCTGTAGAAAGTCCTTAGGATTTGGAGATTCGTGTCAAACTATTTCAACAACCTGAGGTGAAAGAGGCACTGTTGTGCTTTTCTCACTACATAGCCGGTATGTACAGACCATGTGAGGTCCTCGGTGATGTGTATGCTGAGGAATATAAAGCTGTTCACCCTTTCAAACCCAGATCCATTGATGTCAATAGGGGTTAGCCTGTCTCCATTCCTCCTGTAGTCCACAACCAGCTGCTTTGTTTTTGCGACATTGAGGGAGAGGTTGTTTTCTTGACACCACTGCGTCAGGGTGATGACTTCTTCTCTGTCGGCTGCCTCGTTATTATTTGAGATTAGGCCAATCAATGTAGTGTTGTCAGAAAATTAATTTAATTAACATTTAATTATACAATTCAGTTGAGTATTCAGTTGAGCGTCAATGTATTTAGTTTTCTTTTAAGTAAATGTGAGTTGATTTTGTATTTGTTTAAAGTCAATGTGGTAATGTCAGCAAATTTAATTAGCAAATTGGAGATGTGGATGGCAACTCAGTCATGGGTATACAGAGAGTAAAGGAGGGGCTTAGGATATAGCCCTGTGGGGCACCTGTGTTGAGGGTCAGAGAGGGAGAGGTGAGGGAGCCCACTCTTACAATCTGCTGGCGATCTGACAGGAAGTCCAGGATCCAACTGCACAAGGCAGGGTCAAGGCCGAGGTCTCTGAGCTTCTTATTGAGCCTGGAGGGAATCATGGTGTTGAATGCTGAGCTGTAGTCCAAGAACAGCATTCTCACATAAGCATCCCTCTTCTCCAGATGTGTAAGGATGGTGTGTAGAGCTGTGGCTATTGTGTCATCTGTCAATCGGTTGTGTTGGTAGGCGAATTGTAGGGGGTTCATTGTGGGTGGTAGCATGCTGCAGATATAGTCCTTGACCAGCCTTTCACAGCATTTGCTTATTATTGAGGTGAGTGCAACAGATGCCAGTCATTCAGACATGTTACCTTGGTCTTTTTATGTACAGGAACAATGGTGATTACACTGGGAGAAGGAGAGATTAAAAATGTCTTCAAACAGTTCTGCCAAACCAGACAGATTATCCATGTCCAACTCTGGACCTTTTAACAGCCTTATCTGTTTTTCATCTTTACTTCATGCCTCTATAAATTTTGAAGTACCAATTCATAGGTCTGAAGAATGGCCTCCTTTACTTTTTCATAATTCTCAGATTCTTCCTCCTCCATGGACAACGCCGCATATGCCCGTTGTGCCTTCCCTTTTAACACACTTTGTAACAACGCCACCCACTTCTCTTTGGGCCACTTCTGATTCACTGCCACCTTTTCAAAATGCAGGAAATAACTATCAACATCTGTTTCCTTGAACGGAGGTACTAACCTCAATTCCTGACTAACATTAAACCGCTCCTCTCGATCTGACCTTTGAACTCTTCGCTCTTGCCTTAACTTCTCCATATCCAAGTCATGTTGCTTCTGTTTCTCTTTTTCAGCTGCTTCCAGCTGTTTTAACTGAATTTCATGCTCCCTTTGTTTCTCAGCTCTTTCCTGCTCTTTTTCTTTTTCGGCTCTTTCTCTCTCTTTTTCAGCTGCTTTAATTTAATTTCATGTTCCAACCGTAATTTCTCAAACTCTAACTGAGCCGTCCCACTGGCTGGTGCCTTTTCAGGGATATTTTCCAATACCTCAGCAGAAGACACATTCTTCACAATATAATACTGAGTTATCGCCCTCCGCACCTCCCGCTTTTTCATTGACAACCTCACCTCTGCGAGGTTTAGTCCTTTCGCAATATTTATCAAGCCCGACTTTGTGGCCGCCTCTAGAGTTGGGTTTTCTATAAATTCATCCACGTCCATCTTTGCTGGTTTCCCAGCGAGTTTCTAAAATCTGTCTCTCTCCAACCTAAGGCTGCAGCCTGAATGAACTGAGTGACTTTTATATTTCCATCGGACAATACATTATCCCCTAGACAACGATAGAGCTTATTTCTTATTGATTATTATTATACCCACACTTTTAGATTTAGTATTGATGATGTATAGTATCTGTATGTTTGCATTGATATTATTTTTGTGTATTTTTACCAATAAACACTGTTAAAAATAGTACCATCAGACTTCAACGGACCTCTCTATCTTTGCTGGTAAGTGACCCAGTTACGGGGTTCATAACAAAGTGGGATCTCGTCTTGGGATTTGATACCAAATTGGAGGGCCAGTGAATCGGGCTACCCGCGCAACCAGATCCAAGTTTGGACTTACAGGTAGTCCTGCCCTTAGCCAGGAGAAAATTTATAGAGGCATGAAGTAAAGATGAAAAACAGATCAGGCTGTTAAAAGGTCCAGAGTTGGACATAGATGATCTGTCTGGTTTGGCAGAACTGTTTGA
The DNA here is from genome assembly GCF_030144855.1 of Hypanus sabinus. Classification (NCBI taxonomy): domain Eukaryota; kingdom Metazoa; phylum Chordata; class Chondrichthyes; order Myliobatiformes; family Dasyatidae; genus Hypanus; species Hypanus sabinus. The sequence continues at coordinate 95,412,060 of NC_082708.1, read as the reverse complement.
AGAAGTTGAAAATTCTAAAGGTGTTCCCGATAATGAAATGAGGGCAGTCCTAGATGAAAAGGATGCCATTACCTTGAAGAAGTCTGCTGGGTTGGCAGATGAGGTTGTTTCAGCCCGCGGGATTGAGTTTACTCCAGAAGGGAGTTGCCCAGAGAGTAGCTGGGAGGATCAGGGGAATTTAGAATTTGAAAAGGGTACGAGTATTGAAAGCCTGGAAGAGGCAAATGTCCTGTTTGAGTGTGTTCAAGATGTGGATGCACGTGGTACTGAACCTAGTAATGGAGCTCAGAAAAAGTCTGAGGTATTTGATTCAGTTGAAAAGGAATGCAGTCCTTGTGGGTCAGATGGACTTGGTTCAGTGAAGAAAGGGTTAACCTTGGTAATAGTGGAAAGTGAGAATTCCCAGTTGTTTGTGTTCGAAGGTGTGTTAAAAGTTAGTGAGGAGATAAAAGGTGGTGAGGTGAATATTATTATTGAAGGAAAAGGGAAAAGTGTATTTCCAAAATTGAATGAAGAAAATTTAAAGTCTGGATTGATGTCAGAAGCAGCAACTAGGCTACAGAGACAATGGCTTGGTAACACGGTGCCTGCGGATCAATTACAGGTTGAGTTGGAATGTAAAGGTGCCCCACACGCTATTGCTTTTCAAGAGTGTGGTGTGAAAAAGCAGAATTCGAAATGCTGTTTGAACAAAGAGGGATCGCTTTCAGATCTTAAACTGAGAACTAATAGCATGAAGGGTCCTGAAGAGAAAACTAGCAACTTGCTTAAAATTAAAGAATTGTGTGGAAATTCGGAAAATGGTCTAAGTTTGGACCACATTGTTGATAAAATAACTCCTATGAAAGGAGCAGGCGACAGCCTAGTCCACACTGGTGCACAAGCTCACCACGTGGGAGTTAACTGGAAAAGGGGCGAGGGTTGACGGGCTGCCATTTTAAATAGCAGGATCCGGTTTGAAGGGATTTCGACAAAGCATGTGAATAATAAAGACAACCCCCATGGAAGATTGACTGTTCAGTTTGGAAGTAACAATAAAGATTAGTATTTGCATGAACTTTTGTAGTATACACGTAAGCTAAGATCACAACTCTTTAGTTTTTGTTTGCTGAAGGAAGGAAATTAAAAAATAGGTGGTTATTAAATTGAAGTCTGATGCTACAAGACTTTAGTACAGTACAAGATGTTAAGATATTAAAGGAAGTGACAATGTAATCGTTAACTGTTTAGATGGTGAATTGAATGTATAACTGTATTACTCTGTAGTGAAAAAAAACTTTTGTATTGTGTTAGATTCTAAAATCTTGTAAGACTCTTACTTCGTTTTTACCAATGGTAAAAACGCTTTGAAGGAAGGGGGTGTTACGAATGTGCCACAACTCTGAGGGGCCGAAGGGTACAAAGTAGCCCCCTCCTTTTCGAGAATCGCAAGATCGCTATTAATTCGGGTCTGGGACCCAGGAAATGAGAGAGAGACGTCCAGAATACACAGGCTTGAAATGTGTCCTGGTCTCAGCAAGGCAGAACCATTGATAACGGCTATTGTCTCTTGGAGACGGAATTGTGTATTGAGTACTGTACTATTCATTGAAGCCCTCAGGGAATGACCAGAGTGGGCTGGTTGAGGGATTGCATCATCCAAACCTGATTGACATCTGAGACCCCGTGAGTAAGGATAAAAGAAGGTCTGGGGAACAACCCCTTCAGACACACCAGGAGAAATGTATGAGACCGGTGGAGGCTTGTGTGTGTGTCCGTCCTTGCCCGGATGACAGGTCTTCCATGGAACGGCCTTGCTAAAGGACGAATACGGATCAAGATCGGATAAAGGAAAGCCGGCGAGTTTCTAAAATCTGTCTCTCTCCAACCCCAGAATCGGTGTGCCTTTACCACGGAAGAACGGTTTTTAGCTAACAATGGGGAAATTAACTCCCAACGACTCTCGAAGGATTGACATCATAAAAGGAATGGGCAAGTTTTAACCCGTCTTTCTCTCCAACCAAAGAGCTGCAGCTTGATTGAACTAAAGTGACTTTTATATTTCCATCGGACAATACATTATCCCCTAGACAGTGATAGAGCTTATTTCTCATTGATTATTATTATACCCGCACTTTTAGATTTAGTATTGACGACGTATAGTATCTGTATGTTTGCATTGATACTACTTTTGTGTATTTTTACCAATAAACACTGTTAAAAATAGTACTTCAACGACCTCTCTATCTTTGCTGGTAAGTGACCCAGTTACAGGGTTCATAACAATTTCTTGAGTTCCTGTTGGTTACCGGCAATGTAAGCTTTGTCTCACATGTTAAGTGCTGCCCGTACAGAACAAGCTAAGGGAGAAACTGAACAGCAAAGCCTCCCCAAGCACAGATTCCGACACAGAAAAGAAATGGGAGCACCTGCAGACTCCCAAGATACAGCTGTTGAAGTAGTTGGGTATTCCTTTAGAAGAAATGAGGATTGGTTTGATGAAAACAATGTTGAAATCCAGAATCTGCTCCAAAAGAAATATTCCTCCCATCAAGTGGAGCTGTCTACACCCAAAGACCAGGTGGCCAAGGCAGAGTACAGCACCCTCCAAGCTAAACTGAGGAAAATGCAAAATGATTGGTGGACTGTCCTAGCAGAACAAATGCAGCACCATGCAGACACCAACAACACTTGTGCCTTCTATGAATCGCTGCGCATAGTTAATGGTCCAACTCATCAGTTTCAAGCTTCCAATGGCTCCAGCCTGCTGACAGATAAGGAAGCAATTATGAGACAATGGACAGAGCACTATGAAAGCCTTTTTGGGGATAATTGTCAAGCACAAGAAACATCCATAGAAATAAGCACCCGGCATGAGGTCAGGCTTAAGCTTGATGACCTGCCAACTCTGGATGAGGTCAAATCTGTTATTGCCAAGCTGAAATGCCATGAAGTCCCAGGTATTGATCGGATCCCAGTGGAAGCGTACTAAATGGGTGGAGACATTCTCCTGAGTGAATTCACAAACCTGTTCCCACACTGTTGGTTCAATCCCAAATGACCTGTAATTGTCTCCCTGTACAAGAACAAAGGGGAGAAATCAGATTGCTTTAACTATAGAGGCATTACCCTGATGTCTACCATGGGGAAGATTTTCTTGGACAGAATCATCCCTACTATTGCCAAAGGCATCCTCATAGAGAGTCAGTGGGGATTCAGAGCAATAGAGGCACATCTGACATGATCAGCTATATAGGACCCTGGTCAGACCCCACTTGGAGTACTGTGCTCAGTTCTGGTCACCTCACTTCAGGAAGGATGTGGAAGCTATAGAAAGGGTGCAGAGGAGATTTGCAAGGATGTTGCCTGGATTGGGGAGCATGCCTTATGAGAATAGATTGAGTGAACTTGGCCTTTTCTCCTTGCAGTGACGGAGGATGAGAGGTGTATAAGATGATGAGAGGCGTTGATCACGTGGATAGTCAGAGGCTTTTCCCAGGTCTGAAATGGTTGCCACAAGAGGAGACAGGTTTAAGGTGCTGAGGAGTAGGTAAGAGGAGAGGTTAGGGGTAAGTTTTTTACTCAGAGTGGTGAGTGTGTGGAATGGGCTGCCGGCAATGGTGGTGGAGGTGGATACGATAGGGTCTTTTAAGAGATTATTGGGTAGGCACATGGAGCTTAGAAAACTAGAGGGCTATAGGTAAGCCTAGTAATTTCTGAGGTAGGGACATGTTTGGCACAACTTTGTGGGCCGAAGGGCCTATATTGTGCTGTAGTTTTTCTATGTTTCTATGCAACATGGGACTGTACACAGTGTTCATTGACCTGACCAAGGCCTTTGATAAAGTCAGCAACGATGCTTTCTGGAAGATTGTCAAAGCTTGGCTGACCCCCGAAATTTCTCGCCATCCTGCAGCAGCTCCGTGAAGGCCAAAGTGTTCAGGTTAAACGAAAAGTGACTTATCTGACCCATTCCCTGTCAGTACTTGCGTGAAACAAGGCTATACTTTGGCAGCAATGCTCTTTGCCATCTTTTTCAGCATGATGCTATGGGAAGTGAAAGAAACCACCTCAGAGACCATCAAGATTTAATTCCACACTGATGGAGGTATCTTCGACCTCCGCTGCCTTCTCACCCCGACAAAAAGCATTCTCGAGCTACTATTTGTGGACGACTGTGCTCTTCTCATGCACATAGAGGATGCACTACAGGCTGCAGTCGCTCAGTTTGTGAAGGCTGCAAGGGCTTTTGGTTAATGGTCATGAAGGAAACGATGATTCTCCATTAGAAGCCCCCTTGTGGCATTTACAACCCATCTCAGGCCATCCTCTCACCTCAGTAGAAAGTTCATCTACTTAGGCAGTATCATCTCCAACAATGCTATGGTAATAAGGAACATTGACAATCGATTTGCCAGAGCTAGTAGTGCCTTCAGGCGCCTCCAGAAATATGTGGAAGAACCACCAGCTGTGTGCGTCCACAGAAATCCAGGTGTACAGGGCACAACACTGCTATATGGCTCCGAAGCCTGGGTCTTGAACCACAAGCAAATCTGGTTGCTCGAGCGCTGCCTTTGCTCCATCATGAGTACCAGCTAGCAGGATCTTGTCTTCAACAGCAAGGTCTTGGAGAAGGCTCGACTCCAAGTGTTGAAGTCACTTTGCTGCTTATGCAGATCCACATGTCCAGGTTATCAAAAGCAGTACTGTACAGAGAGCTCTCTCAGGGCAAGAGCAATCATGGTGACTTGCAAGTTAAGCAGCAGCTCTCTCAGGCAAATATCGAGGTCAACAAGTGGCAGCTGCTGGCTTGTGACAGAAACTGCTGTAGAACGTTGATCTGCAGAGCAAGAATTTCCAGAGGAGCGACTGCTGAAGAGGAGACGCAGGAAGGGTCGTACTGCCCAAGTGCCCGCATCCCAGATGTTCCCGTGTCCCTACTGCTCCAGAGACTGCAGATCCAGAGTTGGCCTCTGCAGTCTCCAAAGATCGTGCTGTCACTCCTGAGGGCTCAGCCATCTCAATTAGTTTGGGCAGATTGTGTTTGTCTATTATTGTGATTTAGATGAAGATCAGACCACATTTTATGAGTAATTAATGCTGTAAGTCAGGCAACTGCAAAGTGTTCAAGAACTTTTTCTTGCAACCATATTCATTTTGGACCTCGCACATTTCATCTGTATATGTCAGGGAGAAGAAAATCTAAGATAGTTCAGCTGAGGGAACAGTGATATTCTGGAGCCTCTCAACATGACAAACAATATGTTGAAGCTTAGAACAGCACAGCACAGGAACAGACCCTTTTGTCCATGATGTTGTGCCAACCTTAATTAAGTTAGTAATTAAATGCTGAAGTAAATTAATCCATATCCAGTGTTGATAAAGTACAGAGTCTGAGTGTTGAAAGGACGAGATAGGTATTGCACATTGGAAGGAAAAACCAAGGTAGAACATACAAGGTAATGGTAGGGCACTGAGGAGTGCAGCAGAACAGAGGGATCTAGGAATACAGATACAGAATTCCTTAAAAGTGGCATCGCAGGTAGATAGGGTAGTAAAGAGAGTTTTTGGTACATTGGCTGTATAAATCAAAGCATTGAGTATAAGAGTTGGAATGTTATGGTGAGGCAGAATTTGGAGTATTGTGTGCAGTTTTGGTCACCAAATTACAGGAAGGATATTAATAAGGTTGAAAGAGTGCAGAGAAGGTTTACAAGGATGTTGCCGGGACTTGAGAAACTGAGTTGCAGAGAAAGGTTGAATAGGTTAGGACTTTATTTCCTGGAGCGTAGGAGAATGAGGGGTGATTTGATAAAGGTATATAAAATTATGATGGGTATAGATAGAGTGAATGCAAGCAGGCTTTTTCCACTGAGGCCAGAAGAGAAAGAAACCAGAGGACGTGGGTTCAGGGTGAAGGGGGAAAAGTTTAAAGGGAATATTAAGGGGGGGGGGCTTCTTCACGCAGAGAGTGGTGGGAGTGTGGAATGAGCTGTGGGATGAAGTGGTAAATGTGGGCTCACTTTTAACATTTAAGAAAAACTTGGACAGGTACATGGATGAGAGATGTATAGAGGGATATGGACTGGGTGGGTGCAGGTCAGTAGGACTAGACAGAAAAGTGGTTCGGCACAGCCAAGAAGGGCCAAAAGACCTGTTTCTGTGCTGGAATGTTCTATGGTTCTATAAGGTGGATGTGGGGAAGACGTTTCCTGTGGTGAGGGTATCCAGAACTAGGAGGCACAGCCTCAAAATTGAGGGGTGACCTTTTAGAACAAAGGTAAGGAGGACATTTTTTAGCCGAAGAGTAGTGAATCTGTGGAATACTCTGGCACAGACTATGGTGGAGGCCAAGTCGTGAGTATATTTAAAGTGGAAGTTGATAGATTCTTGGTTGGTCGGGGTAGCAAGAGATATGGTGAGAGGGCAGGTGTATGGGGTTGAGTGGGATCAGCCATGATGAAATGGCAAGTGGACTTGATGGTTTGAATGGCCTAATTCTGCTCCTGTCTTATGGTCTACCTCTGGCTATTCCCATCAATAATAAGTATACCATTTTGGATACTGTTGAGGGGGAACGAACTACCAGGAGGGAGCCACAGTGACTGGATCCCTGGGAATGTGGCTCAGAAGGGAAGGGGGTAGAAGGGGACTGCAGTAGTGATAAGGGATCCCATAGTTAGAGGAGTAGACACGGGAAAGACACCTGGATGGTATGATGCCTCCCAGGTGCCAGGGTCAGGAACGTCTCGGATTGGGTCTGCGACATTCAAAAGGGGGGACAGTGAGCAACCAGAAGTCTTACAACCATAAGACCATAGGACATGATACCTATTGGCACCAGTGATGCAGGTAGAAAAGTGATAAGGTCCTGAAGAGAGAATTTAGGGAGCTAGGTAGAAAGCTCCAGGGTAGCGATCTCTGAATTGCTTTTATACCATGCGTGAATAAGGCTAAGAATAGAATGATTTGGCAATGAATGTGTAGCTGAGAAATGGTGCAGGGTGACAGCATTTCAGATTTCTGGATCATTGAGATCACTTCTGGCGATGTTATCTGTACAAAAGGGATGGGTTACATCTGAACCTGAAGGGATCCAACATCCTTGCGGATATATTTTCTAGACCTTTTGGAGAGGGCTTAAACTACTTTAGCAAATGGATGGGAACTGGAGTGATAGGGCTATTGGTTTAGAAGCAGAGGCAGTGTGTACTGACACTGTCAGCCAGGGCAGGCAGATGACGGCAAAATTGCAGTCAGTGGGATTGGTTGCAGTGCAAAAGAGGGACAAAATCGAAAAGTGTGACAGGTATTATATTTAAATGTATGTAGTGTATGGAATAAAGTGGATGATCTTGTAGCACAGGTAGGGATTTGCAAATATGACGTTGTGGGAATCACTAAATTGTGGCTGAAAGAGAAGTATAGTAGTGAGCTTAACATTGTATCTAAAGAACAGGCAAGTATGCATAGGGAGTGCCATAGCTGTGTTGGTAAAAAAAAAGAAATCAAATCCTTAGAAAGAGGTGCCATATAATTGGAAGGTGTAGAATCCCTGTGAGTAGAGTTAAGAAACTTCAAGTGAAAAAAGACCCAGATGAGAATTATATACAGACCTCCAAACAGTAATCAGGATGTAGGCTACAAATTACAATGGGAGACAGAAAAGGTGTGTCAAAAGGGTAATGTTATGATAGCCATGGGGGTTTGCAAAATGCAGGTAGATTGGGAAAATCAGATTGGTGCTGGATCCAAAGAAAGAATGCCTACAAGATGGCTTTTAAGAGCATTTTGTGGTTGAGCCCACTAAGGGATAACACCCAATCCAGAATAGCTTGTGTGATGAACTGGATTTGATTAGGGAGCTTAAGGTAAAGGAACCTTTAGAATATGGTGCTTATAATTTGATAGAATTCACCCTGCAATTTGAGAAGGAGAAGGTGTATCCGTATTACAGTGGAGAAAGGGGAATTACAGAGGCATGAGAAAAGAGCTGGCCAAAGTTGATTGGAAAAGGACACTAGCAGGGATGACAGTGGAGCAGCAATGGATAGAAGTTCTGGGAGCAATTTGAAAGGCACAGGATCGATGCCTCCCAAAGAAGTGTAGTAGTATTCTAAAGGCAGGATAACACAACCATGGCTGACGAGAAGTCAAAGCCAACATAAAAGTAAAAGAGAGGGGATACAACAGAGCAAAAAGTTAGTGGGAAGTTACAGGATTGGGAAGCTTTTACAAACCAACAGAAGTCAACTAAAAAGCCATAAGTAGTGTAAAAGATGAAATATGAAGTTAAGCAACCAAAGGGCCTGCATTGTGCTGTAGGTTTTCTATGTTCTAAAGAGGATACCACAAGTTTTTTTTAAGGTATATAAAGAGTAAAAGAGAGGCAAGAGTAGATGACACTGGAGAGAAGGTAATGTCAGGCAAGGAAATGGTGGACAAACTAAGTATTCTGCATCAGTCTTCACTGTGGAAGACACCAGCAGTTTTTACTAAGGAGAAGGTGCTTGGGAAACTGAATAATCTGAAGGTATATAAGCCATCTGAATCAGATGTACTACATGCCAGGGTTCTGAAAGATACAGCTGAAAAGATTGTTGAGATGTTAGTAATGATCTTTCAAGAATCACTAGATTCTAGAATGGTTCGGGAGGACTGGAAACATGCTGATATCGCTCCACTCTTCAAGAAGGGAGGGTGGTAGAAGAAAGGAAGTTATAGCCTCAGTGGTTGGGAAGATGTTGGAGTCGATTGTTAAGGATGTGTTTTTAAGGTACATGATAAAATAGGCCAAAGTCAGCATGGAAAATGTCGCCTAACAAATCTGTTGGAATTGTTTGACGAAATAAAAAGCAGGATAGACAAAAGAGAATCAGTGTATATTGTGTACTTGGATTTTCAGAAGGCCTTTGACAAGGTGGCACACATGAGGCTGTTTAGAAAGAGGCTATGGTTTGATAGGAAAGGTACTAGCATGGACAAAGCATTGGCTGATGAGCAGGAGGCAAAGTGTGTGAATAAAGAGAGCCTTTGCTGAATAGGGTGCTGGTGACAAGTGGTGTTCCACAGGGATCAGTGTTGGGATCGCTTCTTTTTATGTTTTGTGTCAGTAATTTGGATGACAGAATTGATGGCTTTGAGGCTAAATTGACAGACAATACAAAAATAATTAGTGTTGAGAAAGCAGATGCTGTGGAAGGACTTGATAATAAGGAGAATGGGCAAATGGAATACAGTGTTGGGAATTTTATAGTCATGCACATTAGTAGCATAGACTTTTGTAATCTGGAAGAAAATTCAAAAATCTGAGGCGTGAAGGGACTTGGGAATCCTTGGGCAGGTTGAGTCGGTGGTGAGAAAGTTAAGTGGAATGTTAGCATTCATTTCAAGAAGACTAAAATTTAAAAGCAAGTATGTAATTCTGAGGCTTTATAAGGCACTGGTGAGGTCTCACCTGAAATATTATGAGCAGTTTTGGTCCCCTTATTTTAGAAAGGATCTGCTGACTTTGGAGAACATTCAGAGGAAGTTCATGAGAATGGTTCTGGGAATGAAAAACTCATTGTATGAGGAGTAATTGATGGCTCTGGGCTTTTACTTGAACTTAGAAGTATGATGAGATATTTAATTGAAACCTGAATTTTGAAAAGCCTAGATAGAGTGAATCTGGAGAGGGTGTTTCCTGTAGTGGGGGAGTTTTGGATGAGAAGGCATAACCTCAATAGAGGGACATCCATTTGAAGAATTTCTTCAGCCAGAGGGTGGTGAATTTGTTGCCACAAGGCAGTTGTGGAGGCTAGGTCATTGGGTGTAATTAAGGCTGAGGTTGTTAAGATCTTGATTAGTCAGGGTGAGAAAAGTTATGGAAAGAAGGCAAGAGAATAGTTTTGAGAGGGAAATGGATTAGCCAAGATGAAATGGTGGAGCAGATGGGCTGAATGGCCTAAAACTCACCTATGTTTTTATGGTCTTATGATATCCCTCCATTCTCTGCAGCCTCATCTGCCTGTCCAAGAACCTCTTAAACGTATTGTATTTGCCCCTGTTACCTCCCTGGCAATGTATTCCAGGTACCCACCACTGTCTGTATCTCCTTTGAATCTGCCCCTTCCTAGCTTAAATACATGCCTCTAGTTTAAGTCATTTTGATCCTGGGAAAGAGATTCTGACCATTTCCCATATCTGTTCCTCTGATAATTTTATACTTCTATCAGTCTCCCCTCAGCCTCTGCCACTCAGGAGAAAAATAGTCTCAATTTGTCCAGCCTCTCCTTGTGGCATGTGCTCCTTAATCCAGGCAGCATCCGAGTGAAACTCTTCTGCACCTCTCCAAAGCCTCCCATTCTTCCTATAATGGGATAATTACAATTAAATGCAGTACTCCAGGTGCAGCCAAACTAGACTTTTATAAAGCTACAACATAAATTCCTGTTTCTTGACCTCACTGCCTTGACTAATAAAGGGAAGCATGCATTTGCCGCCTTTCCACCCTGTCAACTTGTGCAGTCACCTTTAAGGAGCTGTGGACTTGGACCTGAAGATTCTTTTGTATATCAACACTTTTAAGGGTTCTGCCAATAACCGTACTGTCCCTTTGCATTTGATCTCCCAATGTGCATCACCTACACTTGGCTATGCCATTTCTTGGATGATATTTGTAAGTGATTTAGATGCTGCTGAATCCTTTAGCAATCTTTTACAATATGTACAACATTCACTAATGCACCAATCTATGTTTGCATGCATGTTATTTATAGATAGCACAAACAGCTTGGATCCCAAAATAGATCACCCTGGAACATCCGGACAACATCCACAGCTCTACCTTCATCAATGACCTTCTTCGCCTCCTTTGAAAGCACTACCATAGAGCATAGAACATAGAATAGTACAGCACATTACAGGCCCTTCAGCCCACAATGTTGTGCCGACCGTCAAACTCTGGCTCCCATATACCCCCCCCCACCTTAAATTCCTCCATACACCTGTCTAGTGGTCTCTTAAACTTCACTAGCGTATCTGCCTCCATTGACTCAGGCAGTGCATTCCATGCACCAACCACTCTCTGAGTGAAAAACCTTCCTCTAATATCCCCCTTGAACTTCCCTCCCCTTACCTTAAAGCCATGTCCTCTTGTACTGAGCAGTGGTGCCCTGGGGAAGAGGCGCTGGCTATCCACTCTGTCTATTCCTCTTAATATCTTGTATACCTCTATCATGTTTCCTCTCATCCTCCTTCTCTCCAAAGAGTAAAGCCCTAGCTCCCTTAATCTCTGATCATAATCCATACCCTCTAAACCAGGCAGCATCCTGGTAAATCTCCTTTGTACCCTTTCCAATGCTTCCACATCCTTACTATACTGAGGTGACCAGAACTGGACACAGTACTCCAAGTGTGGCCTAACTAGAGTTTTATAGAGCTGCATCATTACATCGCGTCTCTTAAACTCTATCCCTTGACTTATGAAAGCTAACACTTCATAAGCTTTCTTAACTACCCTATCTGCCTGTGAGGCAACTTTCAGGGATTTGTGTACATGTACCCCCAGATCCCTCTGCTCCTCCACACTACCAAGTATCCTGCCATTTACTTTGTACTCTGCCTTGGAGTTTGTCCTTCCAAAGTGTACCACCTCACACTTCTCCGGGTTGAACTCCATCTGCCACTTCTCAGCCCACTTCTGCATGCTATCAATGTCTCTCTGCAATCTTCGACAATCCTCTACACTATCTACAACACCTCCAACCTTTGTGTTGTCTGCAAACTTGCCAACCTTCTACTCCCACATCCAGGTCGTTAATAAAAATCACAAAAAGTAGAGGTCCCAGAACAGATCCTTGTGGGACACCACTAGTCATAACCCTCCAATCTGAATGTACTCCCTCCACCACGACCCTCTGCCTTCTGCAGGCAAGCCAATTCTGAATCCAACTGGCCAAACTTCCCTGGATCCCATGCCTTCTGACTTTCTGAATAAGCCTACCGTGTGGAACCTTGTCAAATGCCTTACTAAAATCCATGTAGATCACATCCACTGCACTACCCTCATCTATATGCCTGATCACCTCCTCAAAGACCTCCATCAGGCTTGTTAGGCACGATCTCCCCTTCACAAAGCCATGCTGACTGTCCCTGATCAGACCATGATTCTCTAAATGTCCATAGATCCTATCTCTAAGAATCTTTTCCAACAGCTTTCCCACCACAGATGTAAGGCTCACTGGCCTATAATTACCTGGACTATCCCTACTAACTTTTTTGAACAAGGGGACAACATTCGCCTCCCTCCAATCCTCAGGTACCATTCCCATGGACAACGAGGACATAAAGATCCTAGCCAGAGGTTCAGCAATCTCTTCCTTTGCCTTGTGGAGCAATCTGGGGAATATTCCGTCAGGCCCCGGGGACTTATCTGTCCTAATGTATTTTAACAACTCCAACACCTCCTCTCCCTTAATATCAACATGCTCCAGAACATCAACCTCACTCATATTGTCCTCACTGTCATCAAGTTCCCTCTCAGTGGTGAATACCGAAGAGAAGTATTCATTGAGGTCCTCGCTCACTTCCACAGCCCCCAGGCACATCTTACCACTTTTATCTCTAATCGGTCCTACCTTCATTCTTGTCATCCTTTTGTTCTTCACACAATTGAAGAATGCCTTGCGGTTTTCCTTTACCCTACTCGCCAAGGCCTTCTCATGCCCCCTTCTTGCTCTTCTCAGCCGCTTCTTAAGCTCCTTTCTTGCTACCCTCTATTCCTCAATAGACCCATCTGATCCTTGCTTCCTAAACCTCATGTATGCTGCCTTCTTCCACCTGACTAGATTTTCCACTTCACTTGTCACCCATGGTTCCTTCATCCTACCGGGACCATCCTTTATCTTCATCACCGGGACAAATTTATCCCTAACATCCTGCAAGAGATCCTTAAACATCGACCCCATGTCCATAGTACATTTCCCTGCAAAAACATCATCCCAATTCACACCCGCAAGTTCTAGCCTTATAGCCTCATAATTTGCCCTTCCCCTATTAAAAATTTTCCTGTCCTCTCTGATTCTGTCCTTTTCCATGATAATGTTAAAGGTCAGGTTATCATGTTAGTAAAACATGATGCCATGCTTACTGCCCTTAATTAGGCCATACTTACCCAGATGTGCATGAATTTTAACTCTTAAGAATCCTCTCCAATAGCTTCCTTACCACTGACATGAGACTCACTGGTCTTTGGTTTCCCAGATTATTCCGATTTGAAGACTGGAACAACATTAGCTACTGGTCAATCCTACAAAACCTTCCCTGAGGCTAGCAAAGACACAAAAGATCATGGGTCATGTCCCCAGCAATCTCATCTCTTGCCTCCCTCAATAAGCTGGGATAGATTCTATCAGGCTCTAGAGACTTGCCCACTTTAATGTTCTTCAAAATATCCAACACCACCCATTTCTTGATTTCAAAATATCCTAGCATCATCCATATTGATCTTGTCCTTCCCCTTTGTAAATACCTATACAAAGCAATTATTTTGTACCTTGTCCACATAATCTGACCACAAGCATAAACGCCTTTAGTCTTGAGTTGACCTACCCTCATTCTCATTATTCTCCTGTTTTAAGATATTTATAAAGTTCCTTGGGAATTTCTTTAATGCTTTAATCCTGGTCCTTTGCTATATTGTTCCATGTCTGTGTTAAAGTGCGATTTGTACAGAGAGAGAGAGAAACAATGTCACCACAGACATGGTGGACTGAAGGGCACGTTTCTGTGCTGTGTATGATAACCTTGACTTTCATTGTCAGTTTTTGTACTGGCTTTGAGTCTGTTACGAAGTTTTTAGTTACTATCAGGACCTCTAGAAAACATAGTATAGAACATTAATGAGTTGGCCACAAAGCCATCAATTCCAACATCCAAATCATTAATGTATAAGGTGAAAAGAAGCGGTTCCAACTCTGACCCCTGTAGAGCACCACATCACTAACAGCCAACTAGAAAAGGCTCCCAATATTTCCATTTGTTGTCTTCTGCTACTCATCTGTTCTTCTATCCATGCTGATATCTTTTCTGAAGCTTCATGGGCTCTTGTTAAGCAGCCTCTTCTTTGGCACCTTGCCATAGGCCGTCTCCCATTTACTCCCCTGTAACCTATTCTCTCGGAACCTGATTCTCCTGCCACCTTCTGATACTGGTGCTAAAGTATCAATTAGCTGGCTCTCTAACGCTCATTCTGTCATTAGCCTCACATTAGCTAATAGCTTTCACATTGGAACTCAACTTTCAGAAGCTGGTAAATCTGTTTAATTTTCCTTAGAGACATGATGGTGATTGCATCCAGGAATGCCTTGCATTTTTAATTAATTAGTTTAAATCTCCAGGTCACTTCATAAAACTAGTTTCAGTGCTTTCTGGTAGAGAAGCCAAAAGTCTCGAGCCTGGTATTAATTGTGGTTCACAGATATTGTGGCCACGGTGCAACATGTCAGGTTTGGGATGCTGACTGACTTTCTGGTGTCATTGATTACTTTTGGAAATCTTAAGTACAATACATCCACCAGTTGAGTTTTGTCCAACCGTTTGGATGCATCCTAAGTGAAGTACATTGTTTCCCTTTGATAAAACGGTGCTATTTCCAGATTTCCATAATAGGATTTTCTAAGAGTCCTCTGGGCATGTAATAATTGTATCTAATTTCAGCATCACTTGGCAGCAAACATGTTTCTTATTTTGTTTCTTTCCTCCCTCCTAAAAATAACAACACACCATTTGTGGTTTATCAGTCTACCTGCATCCTTGCAAATGTAGGGAATTTTGTTGTAACTATTATTCCTGATGATGACAACTGCTCATTTTGGGGGAAGAAAAGGCCCATGAATTTGTTCTTAACATGGTAAATTTTATTTACCATAAAAATGAAAATTAAAGCTGCCTCAGTAATTATATTGCATTTGTTACAATCTCTTGATTTAATTGTCCATCTTTCCATTTGTATAACCACTGTTGGGGGGGGGGAGGCTTCTCTAGGTTACTCGCTCTAATGATTTCTTTCCTTTGTTATTTCAAATATACACACAATCTGATTGTGCTTTAACTTTCTGAGTATTTTGTTATTATCCTCATTTTCCATTCTGTCTGTCCTTCCAAAATATTTCCCTGCCTTCTTCACTTTGCACCTATAATCAATCTCTTTCACAGCTATTTGATTCTACCCGTTTTTATTTATTTATACTCTCAATTCAGCAAGAGGTACTGTCTTGTTCTATGTGCTGTGCTCATACTGACGTCAAGACATTAGTTCTAACCTGTTGCCATTCTTTTATTTTTATGTGCTTTGTCCTTTGCTTGCTACTTATCAGTGCTTCACCTCCTAATCTATGTCTGTGCTTGGCTGTGGAGTATGAAAACTTCCTGTGGTTTTTAAAATACTTAGTACATCATGAAGACAGATAGATTTTAGACTTCAGGTTGAGAATTTGTGTTATGATAGGAAAATAATGTATCATCTTAAACTGGCATTTTCCAAAAAGGTTCATTATGAGCATGTGTCTGTAGAGTGCTTCTGTTAATTTTTAATCTGTTATGTGAGTTGCCTTTTCATTAACAATTAGGTTTGCATCCCACTAACTTGTTTATCTTTCTTAACTTATTGAATGATTTACGCTGTGATTCTTAATTCTTTGCTCTGCTTAATTTTCTTTGTTTTGTGCTTTCCACTTTACAGGCATGCACTGTGGATTTGTTTCTAATAATCAAGTTAATTCAGCACCAAGTCCCTTGTCATCAACTTCAGATGATGAGGATGATGATGATGAAGCAGGTGTGCTTTATGTTTTAACAGATGATGTGTTGCCGCTGATATGCATATGCTGAATTCATTTGCTCTAAATTGTGTAATATTGTTGGATTATAAAACCACAAGTTGTTTAGTTGAGTGTTTGAAAGGCTCTCAGTTGAATAATTAATGATGATTGGGTACAGTTTATCACTGAAGTAGTTTCCTGTTCAATGATTAAACCAAGTCTTAATGTTGAGTGTGCAGCATGAAGTGATATATTTCACTGCGGGTTTACTGTTTTTCTCGGTGATCCATGTGATATGACTGAGCATCATGGAATGGAAAGAAATTTGTATAAGGTTATTCTCATGAATGCAGAACATTGTATGTGAATAGTGGGGCAAATGTCTGAGGTTGAGTAATGGATGTAATAGTTGAAAGTATAGCAAGATGATCAACCAGGCTTGTTTGAAGAAACTCCTGCCCAATTACAATCAGCGTATAACCTGTGGCAACGGAGATATCAATATACTAGACCACTGTTATACTAAGATAAAAAAATGCCTACCGTTCCATGCCTCGACTGCATTTTGGAAAATCTGATCACTTGGCTATTCTTCTCCTGCCTGATCACAGGCAGAGGCTAAAGAGCAAGGCTGTAGAGATTAGGATAACAAAAAAGTGGTTGCAGAAGGCAGAGGAATGGCTACAGGATTGCTTCGAGTTGATGAGCTGCGCCGTGCTGGAGTCATCTGTGGATCTAAGTGTATACAACATGGTTGTCATGGACTTTATAAAAACAGTTGTGAATGAGTGTGTGATCCCACAAAATCATTCAGAGTCTTCCCCAACCAGAAG
This sequence comes from Hypanus sabinus, assembly GCF_030144855.1. NCBI lineage: Eukaryota > Metazoa > Chordata > Chondrichthyes > Myliobatiformes > Dasyatidae > Hypanus > Hypanus sabinus. The sequence goes on along the minus strand of NC_082708.1, from coordinate 95,395,445 downwards.
CCCTGGATGAATCATGAATGTGGTAACCTGCATCTGTGACTATTGTCCAGTAGATATTGCATCCACAGTGGTGAAATGTTTTGAGAGTTTGGTGATGCAACATAATCAACTCCTGCCTGAGAAGTGACTTGGATCTGCTCCAATTTGCATTGCAGCACAACAGGTTCACAGCAGATGCCATCTCATTGGCTCTTCACTGAGCCCTGGAACATCTACTGCAAAGGTGTATTAATCAGAATGCTCTTTATCAGCCACAGCTCTGCATTCAACACCATTATTCCCTCAAAACTAATCAATAGGCTTTAAGACCTTGGCCTCAATGCCTCCATGTGCAATTCATCCTCAATTTCCTCACTTACAAAATCCAGTCTGTTCATATTGGCAACAACATCGCCACTACAATCTCCATCAGCACAGTGGCACCACAAGGCTGTGTGCTTAGCCCCCTGCTCTACTCACTTTACACTTATGACTGTGTGCTAAACTCATCTCCAATGCCACTTTGAAGTTTGCTGACAACACCACTGTCGTTGGCTGAATCAAAGGTGGTGACAAATCTGCATATAGGAGGGAGATTGAAAATCTGGCTGAGGGGTTTCCATAACAACAGCCTCTCTGTGTCAGCAAGTCCAAGGAACTGATTATTGACTTCAGAAGAGAGAAAACAGAGGTTCATGAACTAGTCCTCACTGGAGGATCAGAGATGGAGAGAGTCAGCAACTTTAAATTCCTTGCTGTTATTATTTTGGAGGATTTCTCCTGGACCCAGCCCATAAATACAATTACAAAGAAAGCACGGCAATGCCTCTACTTCCGTAGGAGTTTGCGAAGATTCAGCATGATATCTAACATTTTGACAAACTTTTATATATGTGTGCTGGAGAGTATATTGACTGGCTACACCACAGCCTGGTATGGAAACACCAATGCGCCTGAATGGAAAAACCTGTAAAAAGTAGTGGATACGTCCCAGTCCATCACATGTATTGAGCACATCTACATGAGCATTGTTGCAGGAAAGCAATATCCAGGGGCTCGTCCTTTCCAGGTCATGCTGTCTTCTCACTACTGCCATCAGGAAGAAGGTACAGGAGCCTCGAGACTCACACCACCATGTTGAGGAACAGTTATTACCCCTCAACCATCAGGTTCTTGAACCAAAGGAGTTAACTTCGCTCAACTTCACTTGCCCTACCACTGAAATGTTCCCACAATCTATGAACTCCAGGGCTCTTCATCTCATGTGCTCGATATTTATTGCTTGCTTATCTATCTATCTACCTTTTTTTTATTTGTTGTCTTTTGTACATTGGTTGAATGTGCAATTGGTGCAGTCTTTCACTGATTCTGTTATGGTTATTTTTCTATTATGGATTTTTGAGTATGCCTGCAAGAAAATAAATCTCAGGGTTGTATACAGCAACATATTTGTACTTTGATAGTAAATTTACTTTGTACTTTGATAGTAAATTTACTTCGAACTTTGAAGATTGAGCAAAGCTAGCTGAGACTTATGAAAGGAAAATCATGCTTAACAATCTTTTTTTAGCATGAGGGAGAACAAGTGACCATAGGCAATTTGAATTCACAGACAGTATTTGAACAGATCCCACCTAAAACATTAATGATAAAAATAAAGCATGAGTGATTGGTGATTAAGGATTTGTTGACGGATAGGAAACGGAGTAGGAATAAACAGGTGACTCAACCAGCACTATTCAGAATGATTTGGTTGAAGGAAACAAAGTGTAACATTTCCAGGTTTGGGGTGATGCAGGCCTAAGATGGGAGCTGTGAGGAGGATGCAGAGGCTCAGTTGTAATTTAGACAACAGGATGAAACTGTCCAGAAACTTTACTTTTTGGAACCAAAATATAATTATCCAAATAGGTTCAGATTTGGAAAATGGAAGGCTTGGTATCCTTATACACTAGTTGCCTAAAGAATCTACATCAACTTTTGGGAGAGAAAAAAATTATATTAGCCTTCATTGCAAGTTGATTTGAGTACAGATGTCTTGCTGTGCTGTACAGGGCCTTAGTGAGATCCCATCTGGATTTTTATTACAGTTTTGATTTCCATATCTGATGAAGGATATTGTTGCCAAGTGGGAGTGCAGCAAATGTTTACTTGACTGGAATGAAAAGAAATAGATTTGATTGTATGGGGTTCCTGCCCCTTCCCACCACCCCCCAATTCATCAGAGTTTAGAGGAACAACGGAGGCTTGGCTTTCACTTCTTAGCAGGACGAGTCAGTCTGGATGCAGGATGAATGCTCGTGATAGCTAGGGAGACCAGAACACAGTGTTGCAGACTCAGAGTTTGGAGTATGCCATTAGATGTGAGATGGACGTCGAAAATCACAGCACAGGCCTTTCTGCCTGCAATGCTGTGCCAACCTTTTAACTTACTCTAAGATAAATCTAACCTTTCCCTCCTGCATTGCCCTGTGGCGACCCATTTCCTGGCGCATCTGAACCGACTCATAATTAGATAGCCTACGGGGGTTTGCGAGCACAGAGCTTTGGAGCCTCTGCGTCATGGGGGGCCGGTTGAGGGAGGCTTAAAAGTGAGGCTGAAGTTTTCGAATAAAGTTTTTTTTCCTTCGACTGCAGTTACCGACTCCGTGTCGTAATTTTAGCGCTGCGTGTAGCACACCGCTACAATTGGTGACCCCGACGGTCCAAACGATTTTTGGACCAGAAATGACCGACGCCGCCTCTATTCATGCGGTTTCGTTGAAACTGCCGGGTTTCTGGACACAGCGACCGAACCTATGGTTCCAGCAAGCCGAAGCCCAATTCCACGTTCGCCAGATCACCTCAGAAGACACCCACTACTACTACGTGGTGAGCTGCCTCGACCAGGACACAGCGGCCCAGGTTGCGGAGTTCGTACAGTCGCCCCCGGCAGACGGCAAGTACACGGAATTCAAAGCCCTGCTCCTCAGGACTTTCGGACTCTCACGGCGCGAGCGGGCTGCCCGTTTACTGCACCTGGATGGCTTGGGCGACAGACCTCCTTCGGCTTTAATGAATGAGATGTTGTCTCTGGCCGACGGACACACATGCCTCATGTTTGAGCAGGCATTCCTGGAGCAGCTGCCCGAGGACATACGCCTGCTGCTATCCGACGTGGATTTCAGTGAAACCCCGGCCCAATGAACACTGGTGCTTCTACCACCAGCGGTGGGGCGCAGAAGCCCGCCGTTGTCGCCCGCCCTGCAAGTTCCCGGGAAACGCCAGGGCCAGCCGCCGCTGATGGCTATGGCGGCTGGCCATCGGGATAGCCTCCTGTATGTGTGGGATAGAAGGTCGGGACGCCGGTTTTTGGTCGATACTGGGGCTGAGATCAGCGTTTTACCTCCGACGAGTTACGACACCCGCAGCAGGGCACCGGGTCTCCCCCTGAGGGCCGTGAATGGCAGCACAGTAAGGACCTATGGCACCCGTCAGGTGCAGCTACAGTTCGGCTCCAGCCAGTTCACGTGGGACTTCACACTGGCCGCCGTAGCCCAACCGCTTCTGGGTGCGGATTTTTTGCGGGCTCTCAGCCTACTGGTCGACCTGCCCAGGAAGAGACTGGTACACGCCGAGACCTTTCAGACGTTCTCCCTGGGTGCAGCCCAGTTGCCAGCCCCTCACCTCGGCTCCATCACGCTGTCCGACAATGACTTCACCAGGGTCCTGGCGGAGTTCCCATCGGTTCTGGCACCGCAGTTCACAGCGGCCATGCCCAGGCACGGCGTACAGCACCACATCCCGACCCAGGGACCACCCCTCCACGCCCGCGCTCGGCGGCTTCCCCCGGACAAGCTCCGACTGGCGAAGGAGTAGTTCCAGAGGATGGAGGAATTGGGGATCATCCGGCGGTCCGACAGCCCATGGGCCTCCCCCCTGCACATGGTGCCCAAAGCGACGGGAGGCTGGAGACCGTGCGGCGACTACCGCAGGCTGAACGAGGCTACCACACCGGACCGCTACCCTGTGCCGCACATTCAGGACTTTGCAGCAAACCTGCACGGCGCACGGATCTTCTCCAAGGTAGATCTCGTCCGAGGGTACCATCAAATCCCGATGCATCCTGACGACGTCCCCAAAACGGCTCTCATCACCCCTTTCAGCCTTTTCGAGTTCCTCCGCATGCCGTTCGGCCTGAAGAATGCCGCACCGACGTTCCAGCGGTTAATGGACGCGGTGGGACGGGACCTGGACTTCGCGTTCATCTATTTGGATGACATCCTCATAGCCAGCGGCAGTCGTCAGGAGCATCTGTCCCACCTCCGTCAACTCTGCGCCCGACTGAGTGAGTACGGTCTTACAATCAACCCCGCCAAATGCCAGTTCGGACTCGATACCATTGACTTCCTGGGCCACAGGATTACTAAAGACGGGGCAACCCCTCTGCCCGCTAAGGTAGATGCGGTCCGCCTCTTTCCCCGACCCACCACGATCAAAGGCCTTCAGGAATTCGTAGGTATGGTCAATTTCTACCGCCGCTTCCTCCCTTCAGCTGCCCGGATCATGCGCCCCCTGTTCGCCCTGATGTCGGGTCCGAGCAAGGACATTACCTGGCACGAGGAGTCCGCCGCCGCTTTCGTTCAAACGAAGGAAGCTTTGGCGGACGCCGCAATGCTAGTACATCCCAGAATGGACACCCCTACCGCCCTCACAGTGGACGCATCAAACACAGCAGTCGGTGGGGTGCTGGAGCAACTCATCGCAGGTCGCTGGCAACCCCTGGCGTTTTTCAGCAAACACCTGCGACCACCCGAGCTTAAGTACAGTGCTTTCGACCGGGA